>NW_010248082.1:0-1271 GCF_000690775.1 Eurypyga helias
GGGCTGCTCTCCATCCATTCTCCACGCAGCCTTGTACTTAGATGGTGCAAGACCAGACTGATCTTGTGTTTGTTACCGGTCATTAAAACTGCTAGTTCAAGCTGGAGCTGAAAAATTTAGGTTCTGTCAACGATGTTAGTGCATAAGCACCTGCAACTCCAAAGGTTAAAAGAAATAATGTATTTTTACTGGGGCAGTCCCTATTTTAATGTTGGTAGCACTTCTGCCGTTGAGTCATATGGGAGCTTGTACTGGATAATTGTCTTATCCCTATATTGGAGGGACGACTACGTGTAGGTGACTTGCTGGTCAACAGCAGACTGTTACTCATACAGAATACAAGAGTTTGGGCTATCGAAGAGAAGTTGCAAGTCTTGCTGCAAGCCAGGAAGCATAGAAATTCTTCGGAACTGGATCTTTTGCAACACACTACTACTTGCTAATCAAGGGTATTTGACACAGAGTAGCTGAGGTTGGAAGGCACCTCTGGAGGTCACCTAGTTCAACCCCCTGCTCAACCAGGGTCAGCTAGAGCAGGTTGTCCAGGTTGTGTCCAAGGAAGAAGACTGCACAACCTCTCTCAGCAACCTGTCCCAGTGTTTGATCACCCCTAAACAACACCACCAAAAAAACCCCACACCAAAACCCAAGAATTCATACAGATTTAAACAGAATTTCCTGTATCTCACCTCATACCTGTTTCTTCCTGTCCTTTCACTGGGCATCACTGAGAAGGGTCTTGCTTTCTCTTCTCCCCACACCCCTGTGGGAATTCATACACAGTTTTACCTATTTTAATGCAAACAGGTGAGGAAATAGTGTGGGATGCCAGGGTGCCTACAATTGCCCAGCCATTTATTTTCAGAAGATGACTCGGAGTGTTGATTTACACTCTTTTCTGATAGAAGAGCTAGAAGGCATGGCCTGGCACAGGCTGTGAGCCACGAACATCTGGAAGCTGGGACTATACAGTTTGGAAATATAACTCTGGTTTATCTTTACATCTTTTCACAGTCTTCGGTTATTGGGCTCTGTTAGGGATAGGATATTGAACAAACCTGATTTTTGGCATGTCTTGGTACAGCTGCTTTTACTTTCTAAAGCTTCAGTTTTAGAGGGATGGCTGCAGCTGGCTCAGCCACAGCACTGCTATTCCTGGTTGACCTGCGTAGCCATTTTGGGGGTTGGGCATTTTTTCAGCTTGCCATACTCTCTGAAGAGGTGGAGGTATGTTGCAGCAAAAAGCAATGGGGAGAATGGCTTTTAAATGA
>NW_010248082.1:1305-10627 GCF_000690775.1 Eurypyga helias
AGCTCTCACAGTTGTGCACTTGGAACAGTGCCTTCCTACAGGAAATAAAGTCACTCCTAGATGTTTATCTTCAAGCTTGATTATCATAACTGTAAATAAAGGCTAATATGCATGTATTATAACTCAGGTCTTGCTTTTTATAGAGTGTGAAATGAGCTTCCACTAGTAATTGCAGGTTGCCTTGATTGATGTGAAGCTATTTTCCCTGTAAGCAGACACTTCTCAGTTTCTAGCTCTGTTCAAAGTATAAATAATCAATTACAAAAAAAAAAAAAAACCACCCTTGGAAAATAATTCTGATTGCAAAGAGGTTCATTTGCCAATGCCCCAGGAAAGTAAGAACTTCTGAGTTAGGAAATTACATGCCCTGAACATGACTGTTGACTCTTCCACTGCGTGAAAGCTGCACATCAGGAGAGATCTCCCATTACATGATTACAGCACATATTCTCCCTGGAAGATACAAGGCACTTTCCCTGTGGGTCTTGCTTATGAATTTTTACAGCTTGGAGAACTGTGAATATGCTTGAGAGGGAAGTGTATCTGTGACCGATAGAAACATAAAAGGGGAAGAAAAGTTGCAAGACTTCACAGAATACCCACTCACCTCCTGAAACGCCATGTCCCCAGGCATCAAAGGCCTCCCTTGTTTTCTGAAAGGTGCTGTTTTTATCATTGCGCACGATATTGCATCCTTTGGGATGAATTCTGCTAACCATCAATAGAATTATTTATCTATGACACTTGTCAGGAATTTGGCTGGTTGTTAAAGATGTAAGTGCATTTTCATGTATTGTGTACGGTGCATTTTCCTTGCCTCCATTCCAGTGAGTGCCAAGACTCCTTCCTTCTGCTGTGGCCTCTGTGTTCACAGGCTGGGTTTGATTCTGAGCAGGAGAGCCTTCCTCTAGCTTCTACTCTCCTGGTTATTTCATACAATCCTGAATGTTGCAATTTGTAAAGGAAATTGGTTCCAATACAAAAGTATTCTGTGAAATCCATTACCTCTCTAGGCTGAAATTAAGGTTAATGTGTTCAAAACAAACCCTGTTTATTACAGTCTGATCTATTCCCTGCTTATTTCTGCTACTACTGTTGTCATTGTGCCCAGTATCCAAACTGTCTATATATAAGCAGTTGTAAACTCTTCCTAACAATTTTTCCAGTACTGTGAATTGCCTTGAAAGCACACAGGATATAAATGAAGAGGAAAATAGCAGATTTTCCATATGGTCTAAGTACTACATGAAATTTTAGGAATGCTATTTCCCATTTATATCCATTCATCTCTTTGAATTTCAATCTTTAAATCATTACTTTTTCTCTCAGGACTGCTGTGAGGCTTAATTCATTAATGTCCATAAAGTGCTTTGAAATCCTTAGATGAAAGAGATTATAGAAGTGCAAGATATTAATATTAAAGCAAAAATATGAACCCACAACCTCTCTCCTCCTCTTCTTTAGCTCACCTGTTCATGGAGATCTTTGTAATCATATAAACTTACCTTAGAATCGAGGCAAATATGTTTTCCTTTGATGTACAGATAACGCGAGGTTGTAAATGCCCTTTTTTTTCAAGAATCTTTTTCATATTAGGAAAGTTAATGTTAAAACTTCTTAGCAATATTTTAAATCTTCTATTCGCATTCTCTGTGCTTCCCTAATTAAAACATGGTCCTGGTTAAATCCAGCTGAATCTTGTAGGACGGCATCAGTGTTGAAAGATTCATACTGCTCTCTCCATAGGCTTATAGTAGGAAAACAGAAGTTCCTCTGTCAGGTTTATGTAACTTCAGGCTGTAAAATAACCGGCATAAAGCAGTATTTTCAAAATGCATCATTTGTTTTCTTGATGGGGGCCATCTGCATTGGTTTCTGTAAAGCAGATTCTCTGTTTTCATAGGGTGATAGGATAATTCTTGTTAGAGTGACCTCAGGAGATGTCTAGCCCAACCTTCTGCTCAAAACAAGGTCAGCTGTGAGATCAGACCCAGCTTCTTGGGACTTTATCCAGTTGGAGAATGTCTTAGCCCACCAACTTCTATCTGGAGATGCTAGATCATTCATGAACCCAGCTGCTTCTGTTTCCATTGCAATCCAAAACCTAGGGAAGCCCTTAGTAATATTACTGAAATTAAAAACCTCCAAATCCAACACCCCAGAATAACCATCACAGAAACTGACGTAGAGGTTACTACTGGGACACAAAGAATTCTTTTCTCTTTTTTGCCATAACCATTTATCTCTGTATCAACAAGATTGTCCACGGACCTTCCCAGTAACTTCTTTTTCCCTGTGTTATTGTGAACTTTACTGACAAATAGGATGGAGAACTCTAACAGCAGGGGGGAAACCCCAACAAATCTGTATTCAGAGCTCAGTTACAGCATTCACGATGTCCAGATTACGCAGGACAACAGCTAGTCATGGTTTTAAAAAGCTACCATTGCAGTGTCTCTCATCATCCCACCAGAGTTCCTATGAACCTTTCTGACAACAGCCAGATTATTTCAGAGTAAGTCCCTTCTGCTGCTGTGCCATTAAGTGCCAATAAGTGCCATTATCCTGCTCTTCCAGTTCAGCCATAAAGTCAGTAGAAAACTCTAGTGACCTCTTTATTCGCAGACAGAGCAGATACCTACAAGCAAACCGTGGAGAGTAGCTAGTTTGAATCTGTTTAAATACTCAAGCAAGCATATGTTTATTCAGATTTCTCTTTAAAGTTTAGGCTCTGAAAGTTTCTCCTATATTACCTATGCATGTGTTGATAGAATCTGAGTGGATTGTAATATTGCTACTATATGTTAGACTAGAGTTGTTTTACCACCACTTCTTCCTCAAAGGAGAATTAAGCATTGACTTAACTCGAATGTTAATATGAATGATAGTGTTGTTATGCATATGTTGATTTATTTATTTTTTTCAGCCTTCTAGGTCCCTTTTGAAAACAAGCTTAGCCAACCAAACCTAACAAGCTTTTACTTGAGTGTGTATAAATGTTAAGTAAACAAAATATTCTTGCTGCTTATGCTTGCAGTATTCAGCCTCATCAAACATGTTTACGTGCACTCTATAACCTTCGACAGTATACACGACTAACTTGTAAGAGGGATTCTGTGCAGATGAAAGACATGGAAAATGTGTTTTGGAGAACTTGTTTGAATGTAGATTTCCCCAGGCACCCTCAGGGTGTCCCATTCAAGCAAAACAAAGATCTCAAATCTCGGAAATTGGTCAGGTCGGCTTCTCTTAGATGGACTATCCCTGGAAGTGTCCAAGGCCAGGCTGGATGAGGCTTGGAGCAACCTGGTCTAGTAGAAGGTGTCCCTGCCCGTGGCAAGGGGGTAGAACTTGATTGTCTTTAAGGTCCTTTCCAACCCAAACCATCCTGTGATGCTATGACCTTCCACCAAATACCGATTAAAACCCGTTTTGCCCTGTGAAGCCGTCCATGGTGAACGGTGTCCATGCGGCCCAGCAGGACTCCTCTGGTGACGCAGCAGTTGCAGGCAGAGGCGGCGTGGTTAGTACATCCCACTTCCTTTGGCAGCCTGAGAAAGGGTTTGTTTCCAATTAAGCAGCCAGGCTTCCGAGGCCAAGGAGACACTGACAGCAGAGAGAATTTTAAGAATGCCACCCCATCTGGCAGATGTTCAGGGAAGGCCTGAGGAATGCAGACAAGGAACTGAGCTCTGCTCTTAGCCTCATCTGCCAAAGCAACGATTAAACAAGTGTGATCAAATCGCTTCTTCTGACCTCTCTTTTATCTTAAAGCACATAAACCAGTGCCAAGATGCTGATGCCATGATGCGACGCAAGTACCTGATAGTGAAGGAATCGGTACAGCAAGATCCACTTGCTGGAAAAATTCTGGTATCCTGAAAGAATGTTACGTACTGGTTAAAGGAGAGAGCAGGTTGCTTCAGCAGTAGGGGAGTACTGGTAAAACCTTGGGGCATGGCTCACCACGATCTTAACTCAGCCTTGCAAAGGTTTTTGGTTGTAATACTGAGTGACCCTGGAAGATACTGGCTGTCCGTGGATACAGGCTATGGACGAGGTTAGCTACTTTGAAGAGATGTGTATGCTAGCCATGGAAATAGGGAGTGACGACTCTGAGGATGAGAGAGATGCTAGCTAGCAGCAGTTGATAGAGGGCTGTTGAAGAATATTTATGCTGTAAATACAAGGCACTGTGGGGCAAACTCTTAGTTCAGGTAAAGTGCCGTAGAGATGTGGTTCCGTGACGTTTTACTCCACCTAAGCAGCTGTCCCTCTGAGCCCTGAGTGAGGGATCTCCAAATTTCTCACCAAAGAGGTAGGGATACCTCTTTCCACAAGTACAGGGTGGACATAATTCTTAGTGAACAGCTGTCCTTTTTCCCTCAAAACTGTCATTTCAGTTTATCATTTGAACTTGCTCTTCAGTCTCATGGTTTTCAGATCACAGGACAGGTAAATGGGTGAAGCAGCTTCTAAGATCTTACATACACCTTGTTCCACTGATCAAATGAACAGTTGATGTCATTTTCCACAACTCTTTTTTTAAATATTAAAGGTTCCTTTAAATAACAAACCAATCCCCCCCCTCCCCACCCAAGAATGCAACAAAGAGTGACAGCATCTGGCTGTCCTAGAGGAAACCTATTAGCTATCTCACGAGTTAATATTTCAAGGATTATATTGGATTTCATAGAGGTAAATAGATTCTCAGGGTGCATTCTATCCCCAAAAGCAACAACTTTTCTTAATGTACATGCATTACACAATAACATCTTAAAAATGCAAAATAAGACATTTTTAAGAATTCATTGCCTTAAGTCAGAACTTATATGAACATTCAATTTGATTAGCTACAGCCAAAAGCTAAAAGGTACATAACAGAGCCTGAAAAATTAATGAAAGATTTGCTATTTTAGTTTAACATCCCTGTTTTCCTGCTCTCTAACCCCTCCTACCATTGCAACCATCAGTTTTGTAACAGAATATGTTACCAGACCCTGCAGCAGACATGCAGACAAATGAACTCAAGATTATCCCGAAAAGTCTGTGAAAACACCTCGGGAAATGTGGACTTGTAAGTCTAAGGATCAAAGCTGAGTTATCTGAAGTGAAATGATTTAAATTCTTTAGATGATGAATCGCATGTAGCTGTTTACGAATGTTTTGTTTTCTAATTATGAAACATTCTTCACTTCCTATAAAATTTAGTTCTTTAAGAATATGACTAATAGTATTTTCAGGCATCTTTTACTGATTCAGAACTGAACTTTCTGTGACATTTTATAGTGCCAGAAAACAGGCACTTGCAAAGGAAGCCCCCGATTTTCAAGTGCTTATGGCGAAGAGTGTGATTATGGCGTCGCAGCTTTCCCAGCACTGAAGTCGCCTTCGTTGCAGTGGTAACGCAAGCGCGTCGGGCCTTGCGGAGATGACAACTCCAAGGCGTGTTCCGTGCCAGCGTGCACTTAAGTATTGTGGACTTGGTACCTCGAACTTGCAGCTCCCATCAAGGGCTCGTGTTGTTAGAATTGCTATGGAATTCGTGGTAAAAGGCAATCTGTGATTTAAAGCATTTACAATGCATGGCTGGCATTTAGGTTTTATCCCGTGGGAACCCAGTGTGCTGCCAATGTACCCAGTGTGGGCTTAGATGACAGGAAGGCGACGGATTCAGTGGTCCTGTGTCGCAGGCTGGTGCTCCTCCCCCAGCATCTTTTCATTTCTGTGAACATACTGAATGGCTTTTTCCTAGGAACTGTGTTGGGATCTGAATGTGACTATCCCCAGACTAAAGGTGTGCGTTTAAGGGTTTTCTAGTGGTTTTTATAGGACTGTTAGCTTTTGTTCTGTAAGGTCATAGAATCACAGAACGGTTTGGGTTGGAAGGGACCTTAAAGATCATCCAGTTCCAACCCCCTGCCATGGGCAGGGACACCTTCCACTAGACCAGGTTGCTCCAAGCCTCATCCAGCCTGGCCTTGGACACTTCCAGGGATGGGGCATCCACAGCTTCTCTGGGCAACCTGTTCCAGTGCCCCACCACCCTCTCTGTGAAGAATTTCTTCCTGATATCCAATCTAAACCTCCCCACTTTCAATTTAAACCCGTTACCCCTTGTCCTATCACTACAGGCCCTTGTAAAAAGTCATCTCCCAGCACCCTTGTAGGCCCCCTTCAGATACTGGAAAGCTGCAATGAGGTCTTAAATAAGGTAATTATTACTGCATTAATGGCCAGCGAAGTCATCAGCTTGCTCCTGGTGTCATTTCTCATCACTGTGATGACAACTTGGGCTTTGAGCATTATCTTTTCAGAGTCCATGCCTGTAACTTAACACACGATTACTTTTACCTGTCTAACAGGCTGGAACACATCAAAAGGATAAGCACCAGCTAGAAGGGGAATAGCTTGTGGTTAAGATGCTGATGTTAGTTGGGAGACCTGACTTGGGCAAATTCGTCAGCTCTGTGCCATAGCTTTCTGTTTCTACAATACAGATTAAAATGTTGGGGTTTTTTCTCTTGCCTTTTGTCTGTCTAGGTTGTAGGCATTGGTGAGCCTACGTGCAACGCCTTGTACGTTACCGCTTCTGGCTACAACAGTAACGTTTAATCAGTAGAAATATGCCTTATGCTTCAATTCATACAATGCTGAACAGCTCACTTATCTGAGCTGGAGAGGAACATGTATTTGTAGGTGACCTTTAACTGGAAAGAGTAGATCACTGTCCTTGCCTTTCAGCTGGGGAGTGTGAAACCAGTAATGCAAATTTTCAGGCTCTCGGCATGCAAATTAACAAAAGAGGTGGCACTACACCTGCCTTTTCAGAGCTCAAAGCATCACACGTGCACAGGAGGAACATGAAAAAGGTTATACTCTATAGTTCTCTACAGTCAAGCATTCTTTCAAAGGGAAAATCCATCACTTTGAAGAATTTACAGAAGAAAACCTCCACAGCAACCAAAGCTGCAGGCAAGCAAGTGAAACGGCGAAATACAACTGCTGAGAAAAATAAATAAAGGCCTTTACAGCAGTCCCATTGAATTGAAAGTTTCCTTTATCAGAGACTAGGCTATTATAATCTCCTTTTCTACCCCTACCACATGTTTTAAAGGAAGATTTTTGAAATATAAAAATGTTACAGCAGATGCAGAGTCTCTCACTAATGTATTATAAGCCAGCTCATTCTATACTAAAACATCACCTGAATGTGCCAAAAAAACGATCTGGCTTAATTTCTCATTCCTGTTGCCTGCATGTGAAACGTCGGTCAGATACAAAAAATGGCAGTTAAGTTCCAGAGTGACAGAAATGTCATTTTCAGGAGGAGACGGCATTCGGCAAGCTCACAGAATGCTTGCAAAGGCCTTCAAGCACAGGCAAGACTGAGTGTCATGGTGAAGACTTCTGCAAGCCACCACGTCCTCGAAGGTCCCAAGAGCCAGAGCAGCCCAGGCGTTCATGGAGTTTTCTATTTCCAAGTAAGTTTAAACAAAACCTCAGGCAACCTAAGTTCACAGACTCCTTTTTACAGAGGCCACATACTTTAACATTTAAATTAAATAAATTATTTAAATGAGATGGAAATCTTATTTACTGGTGTTGCATGCTAGCAGACGGTCTGAATTCTGGGCTGAAAGCTATAGCTCTGCTGAATCAACAACCTTGAGGGTAAAGCTGAAAGCAAGGTGAGACTGGAGTCGTAACTGTACTGGGGGGACGACTGAATGTTCTTCCCGCAAGAATGAGGTGCCACAGGAAGAGTCACATATGCAGGACTTGGTAAAGTTTAGACAGAAAACGAGGAAAATGCCTTGAAATCCTGGGCTGGTGCCAGGATAGGAAGGGTAAAGGCTGATGCTGCTCCCAGATATATCCTCCGGAGGAGCAGGGACCATTTCTCTTCACACTGGCCTCTTGGAAGGTGGTGGGCAGTAGCCATCCTGAGGTTCTTGGGCTGCAGGTAGAACAGGCAGTGGGCCATGACCAGTTGGTTGCCTTCAGAAATCCAGAGTCCTTTGACACTACCTAATTCCACGGCCTCCAGCCAGCCTCGATTTCGACAGTAACGTTCTGCTCCAAACACAGTGTGGTGAAGCACTGTCTCCCGCTAGAAAAAGCATATTTCAGTTTGAGGCTATATCTTTCAATGTAAACTCCACATATTTTGCATCTGTGGTGATATTTGGTTGTGGGTCAGACAGGGCTAGCTCGGATACAGGGTGACCAACGGAGTACGTCCACGCTTGAGGCCTGCTGAGGCCCGGGCACACGCTAGCACGGCTCCTTGTGCAGGTCCAGGAAGTCGCGTGGGACCGGAGCTGGCTCCTGCCGAGCCGCCTGGATCGCAGCCATGCTTCATCTCCAGAACTGGCGTTGATCTGCCCAAGTGGCTCTGTGAGGAGTGAACTTAGATCCAGCCTGCCTCATCAGCACCGGCTTGTTAACGCTTGCGAGGCTCCAGAGCAGGCTGGTTCTGCCCCAAGTAATTCAAGCACCTGCACTAACCAGAGGCCGCTACCGTGTTTATATTGTTTTTCTGGAATACATCCCTCATCACGATGCGTGTGGTACCCCCGACACGTTGCGTTACTCGTGCTGGGTGAGCATCACTGCCACAGGACACCTCTTACGCGACCTGCGTCCCTTCATCGGCTGCAGTGATGCTCCCCCCTGGAGCCCTCAACATCAGGATACAGACCGGTTGGAGCGAGTCCAGAGGAGGCCACGGAGATGCTCCGAGGGCTGGAGCCCCTCTGCTCTGGGGACAGGCTGAGAGAGTTGGGCTTGTTCAGCCTGGAGAAGAGAAGGCTCCGGGGAGACCTTATAGCACCTTCCAGTGCCTGAAGGGGCTACAAGGAAGCTGGGGGGGACTTTTTACAAGGGCCTGTAGTGACAGGACAAGGGGTAACGGGTTTAAATTGAAAGTGGGGAGGTTTAGATTGGATATCAGGAAGAAGTTCTTCCCGGAGAGGGTGGTGAGGCACTGGGACAGGTTGCCCAGAGAAGCTGTGGATGCCCCATCCCTGGAAGTGTCCAAGGCCAGGCTGGATGAGGCTTGGAGCAATCTGGTCTAGTGGAAGGTGTCCCTGCCCATGGCAGGGGGGTTGGAACTGGATGGGCTTTAAGGTCCCTTCCAACCCAAACCATTCTGTGATTCTGTGATTCCCACATCCCAGGGCACATGCTGACCCGATGGAGGGGTGGGTGCATGATGCACTATCTAAAGATCTACCAGCATGGCTCCACAGGCCATTTTGTGGCTTCGGAGGGTTTCTTGGGGTGGGGAAGACGAGGCAGCCGGTGGCTGCTGGTCGGT
>NW_010248083.1:0-14105 GCF_000690775.1 Eurypyga helias
GACCTTGCACTTGGCCTTGTTAAAGATGTTACACCATGAGCTGGTAACACCCATGACAAAAAGAAATACCCAAACTTTGAGGCAAGACAGGATCTCAAAGGAGGTTTTCCTGAAGATTTCTGGAATCAGTGTGGTGCATTCCAGGATTCTCCCATTCCCTTGTACCTTACCATCTCTGTTCACGCATTGAAGCAAATGGTCATTTGCACGGGTGCTGATTTGGGGCCTTGATTTAGAGCGTAACTTCAGTGACCCGCTCTCTCGTTTCTCTGGGGTCTGTTAGGGGAGAGATCAGACCCAACACGCGGCACTGAGCTGATTTATCACAACCATGTTTCAAAGGGAAGGAATGAAAGTCTGTTTTCAAGTACGCCTTCTAGAGTTTATCTTCTGGAGATGTTTGTGATGTGCGTATTCTCACAGCATGCTGCCATATGCATTTGTGCCGACCTGGGGTTTTATACCAGTAGCTGGACTTCTAATATCTCAGCATTTTCATAATTGTAATACGCAGATTTTTCTAGGAAATTTTGACAAATTCCACAACCTTTGCTTTCAAGAGTAATTGGGATTCTTTAAAAGTTTTAAGTTTTAAGGAAATTAAACACGTTTCAGTAAGAAAATCTGATGCCATTACCAGTGTTGTCCCTCAGCCTTCCAGTAGTCATAAGATTTCTGTAGCTGTTTAAAAATGGGTTTTAACATGGCAGTTGTGATTGCCGCTGCCTGATGGCATCCTGCAGGGATGAGCCAGTGTCTAACCACTTCCTCTGTAGTGCCAAGCCCTGTGCATTCCGAACGAACAGCGAACGTGTTTTGGAGGTGCCTAAAGCCCAGTGATGCGTTATACTTGTTTGTGTGTGGATAATAATCTCTCTCATTTGTTTAGACCTGGGTTTTTTACATATTTGCCGTGGCTGAGCAAAGCAGGTTTTTTTTTCTCTTGTGGTGACAGGATCTTAAAAAGGAAAAGTTAACATAGCAAGGACAAACCTAAAGAAGTACCTAAGGATCTTTTTTTCTAGCTTTTCAGCTCTCTGCAGTTTGTAGTGTCTTACATGAAGCAGTTCTGCCCGAGGAGTGGAAGAGAAATGCTTTTACGAAGCGAGGTGGATTGAAAACCGGCTGACCTGCCAGCCACGGAGGGTTGTGATCAGCAGCACGAAGCTGGAGGCCAGCCGCTCGCAGTGTACCCCAGGGATCGATATGAGGTCCGGGACTATTTAACCTCTTCGCTAATGACCTGGATGATGGGACGGAGTGTGCCCTCAGCAAGTTTGCGGATACAGCTGAGAGGAGTGGTGGATGCACCAGGCGATTTTGCCACTGTTCAGAGGGAGCATTGCTGGCTGGTGGATTGGGCTGAGAGACTCTTAAGAGGAGCAGTGCCTTGGGATGCATTAGGAGGAGCATGGCTAGCAGGTCGAGCAAGATGATTATTCCCCTCTATTTGGCCCTGGTGAGACCACATCTGGAACGCTGCGTCCAGTTCTGGGCTCCCCAGTATAAGAAAGACGTGGACGTGCTGCAGTGAGACAAGCCACAGAAATGACCAAGGGATGACTGCAGAGATGACTAAGGCATCTGTCGTACAGAGGGAGGCTGGGAGAGTTGGGATCATTCAGCCTGGAGAAGAGAGCGCACGAGGGAGATCTTACCAGTGTGTACCTGTGCCTGATGGAGTAAAGAAGGAGGCACACTGTTCTGAGTGGTGCCCAGGGACAGGACAGGAGCAACGGGCACACTCCAAAGTACAGGAAATTCTGTTCATACATAAGAAGAAAGTGGTGATTGAACTCTGGGTTGTGGGGTCTCCATCCCTGGAGATGTTTCAAACCCAGCAGAACGTGGTGGCCCTGAGCAACCTGCTCTCGTTGACCCCGGTTTGAGCAGAGTGGTTGGTCTGCAGAGGTCCTTGCCAAACTCAACAGTTCTGTGAAAACCAAGGACTCAATCTGGGGGTTCATTTGAAAACAGGGATTTGGGGGGGGTTGATTTGGTTGGTGTTTTTACATAAAAGCTAATACTCTCAGCTTTTTCTCGTGAAGTGGCTTCTTCTCAGGGCTTGTTTACTGTCCTACCAATGCCATTAGCCTGTGAGAAATTCCTTCTTGATGGTCCATTTCTGTCTTTCTCCACCTCCATGCATCACAGCAAGCGAGTATTCCTAAAGCTAAAAAGGAGTAATCGTAGTTGGAATATTTAGCATCTACAGCGCGTTGTATTGGCACTGCCAGACTGAAATGATTATTTTTCTGTGTGCTTTTCCCTGATCTGCTTTTCAGGCACTTTGCCAACACAGGACAAACCTTCCCAGAGGCAGTCAGACAGCACAAACTGCAGCCCTTCCAGAAAGAGGTCAATATCTGAGAGCACATCTTCTACAGGCAAGTAATATTTGATGGCCTTGATTTCGGGGCCACTGCCACCCCCAGACCTGTGCTACTGCAGACAGCTGAGACAGCATTGCTGTGGGAACTTGAGCAGCAGCAGTATGTTCATGGAGACGCTGAGTTTCTCCACTTACATCCTGGGATACACATGCTGCACGTTGGGTTGTGGAGTAGGGAGACCTGGGTTGGCACTTACAGAAGCAGCAGCGTAGCTATTGCAGAAGGGAATTTGGTTCCTCACTGGGTTAAATTAGTCTTCGTGAAGCTCAGTGCTTTAATGCTAGCAAGACCTGTGACACTGCAGCTAATCAATTAAGTCGATGAATAGATTAATTCCTCCATGGGGAGGAGCTGACTTGTGCACGGTTCTGAAGGCAGGCCGTTTTCTGCCCGTGGGTAGGTAACGTAGGGTCAAGATGGGGTGTGCTGTCTGTGCTGTTGTTTTCTTTGAGGCATGTGAGCCCTGTAAAGTGATGGAGGATGACAAGCAGCTCATCGCAGCCATCACTAATTAGACAGTTGTGAAATGATCCTGCCAGGTTAAAAAACATACTAGGAGAGAGGTGGAAGCACTGAAAGCCGTGGGAACTCTGGTAGTGTTCTCATCAGTTCTGTCAAACCAAGACCAAGTCTCAGATGCACAAAATCATCATGAAGTTGAGCAGATGTTTGCTGACAGGATGCTGAGGGAGCTGGCTTTCTCAGCCGTGGGTGGCCTACTGCTC
Organism: Eurypyga helias; assembly: GCF_000690775.1. Taxonomy (NCBI): domain Eukaryota; kingdom Metazoa; phylum Chordata; class Aves; order Eurypygiformes; family Eurypygidae; genus Eurypyga; species Eurypyga helias. The sequence continues at coordinate 3,119 of NW_010248083.1, forward strand.
GAGGGATCCCACCTTTGCTCACGAGGAAGGGAAAGGGACTTGTGATGTGTGTTGAGCTACCTTTGGTAAGGAGGTCAGGCTCTGCAGTCACCCCGGGTGTGAATGCACACCTCTTGCTACCTGTCACATTTTCACACCTACAAAACTGTCGAATCCATTGGCCAAATAGTCAGAGGGAAGATCCGAAAATGCTCATTTCCTGTGTATTTAACCAACAAGTTGTCAGCCACGTAGTAAAACCAGAGCCTGTTTGCAGTCCCTCTGAGGAAAATGTGCTGTGAGCTTACCTCTGATTGGCCACACAAAAAACCTGTAACTTTGACCAACTTTCTAAGAAGCCCAGTGACTGAACTCTTGTGAGCAGAATTCAGACATTCTTAGGCACCCAGGTTTTGTAGTAAACATCCTTAGGATCGGTCCTTACAGAACTCGATAGGATTTCCATATAGGAAGAATGTGCCAAAACTGCTATTTCCTCCCCCCTTTAAACAGAAAATTGCAACAGATGCTTTATGCTGCAGATGCTGAAGAAAGTCCTCTGCAGGGAAGAAGTGCTCCCTCTCTACCCTCTCTGTCTTGCTAACTTTCTTACTCATTTTGAAGGGGAACTGCAGTCGGTGTAAGGCTGTGTATAGGAAGGTGTTCAAAGTTCAGCCTGTTTTGTGCAGGAGAGCGTAAGAATGACACGAATCGCAAGTCTACCAACCTCAGAGTCCAGTGAAACGATGATGCAGCTGAAAAGACCAGGCTTAGTTATATTTTCCCTAGATCTGGAATGCATGTGGGATTTCGGTGCGTTTGTGGGAGAGGTGCTTTGTTACCACGGGCTGCATGTGTGCCTGACCCAGGCTGCAGCTGTTTTGGGGATCAGAGCCTGCAGTGGTCCCATCCTTCCGGATCAGTTTCCAAAGAGAAACACTAGTCCAAGGACATCCCTTCGACTTCGTGTCTACATGGGATGTGTTGGTGGTTATGTTGGAGGGTGCAGCTGTTGACAGAGCTCACTGTGCTAAACAGATGGTGTTTCTGTGCGGAGCCCTAAGCTCCGTCCCTATGTGTATTTAAAGACCATAAGAAAACAAAGGGTAATTTATCTTTATTATTTCATCTAAAATTGAAAGCTGCAAGTGTAAATCCTCCCAGTTCTTTTCAGAGTCAGACAGGTTGCTGGGTTTTCTGTGTGATTACAGCTAGGCTTGCAGCAGTGACCTGACAAGGATGCTTCTCTCTTCCTTCTTCCCCCCGCAGGAACAATGTTGTTCATAGGAGGATTTTTAGTACTTGCTGTGCTGATTCTCCTCCTTTAAACTGGGCACTCTCTGAAGCACGTTTTCATTGGCGCTTGCAAATTCACGGCTTTGGAATCTTAATGGGGAATACATTTCTCCAGAGTACCACAGTGGGACTAGTGAGCACTAGGGCTAGAAAATAAACATTTTGAGCTGTCTGTGCTTTAGCTCTGTCAGCTACTGCGTAATCTCGCTCCTGTGAAATGACAGAAACCCTTTTGTAAACACATTTTGTTGTCTTCCCTTGAACAGTTACCTTACACTGGTACGTGCTCTTCAGTCTACAACCTGGGACCCGCTAGTTTAAGTAGATCTAATCTAACTAATTGGCCCCAATTACAGTAACGTTTTGCCAATGCTAATGTGCAATTGTGGTATATTTATGAGGAGGCAGCATCCCTTTTATTCCAGAAATAACAGGGTTTCTTCTGATTAAATGTTATCACTAAGAACCAGCAGGGCAGCTTTGGGAAGCTCTTAGTTTGGAACAAATCCCTTTTTAATGCTGCATAATCTATAGGGTTGACCTGGAAATTCTCTGTCTCAAATACAAGTCTGCAGCGCTAACGTTTTATTTAAAGAGTGAGAGCTAACTTTATTTCCCGTGTAAATTAGCCTTTCCCTTTTCTCTAGATATTTGGGTTTACCTTTATCCAAGCCTGTTCTTTATTGCAGTCAGTTCTGGCATCATGATGTTTGTCTTTTTGATAAAGAAACTGCGAGATCAATGAAAAAGTTGTTTCAGTACTTCCAAACTAAGAAAAATTGGTTGAAAAACATTTCAGATGCTGCTCAATTTTTTTATCAGTATTTAATTTGTGGGGAGGTTTAGATTAGATACCAGAAAGAAATTCTTCACGGAGAGGGTGGGGAGGCACTGGCACAGGTTGCCCAGAGCAGCTGTGGATGCCCCATCCCTGGGAGTGTCCAAGGCCAGGCTGGATGAGGCTTGGAGCAACCTGGGCTATGGAAGGTGTCCCTGCCCATGGCAGGGAGTTGGAACTGGATGGGCTTTAAGGTCCCTTCCAACCCAAACCATTCTATGATTCTAATTTTTCTGTGCACAGATTGTTTCTTATTTTTCGTATTGAATAGAAACGTGACGAGTTCTGGCTTGTACGTACACAGGGAATGGCCTCATCGCTCTTTGCTGTTGGAAGTGGGGCACCACCTGTGAATAAAGAGAAAATAATTACATGTTAAAACTCACGACATAAACAGTAGATTTTCCACTTCCCTGCGTCGCCAGGTCCCTTTCCCATTAGAACTCAGGTTGCAGAAACTGGTGTCTTGATGTTGAACATTCCGGGCAATTACAAGCTAGTACAAGGCTGCCAGTCCAAGCAGCTATTTCATCCCAGCCCTATTTGACTGACTCTCACAACTGTTTCAGTATATGTGTGTTTGTGTTTCAGTGATCGGCGTACCTGCCCGGGGAGCGAGGCTGGCGGCCGCTGTCGATGATTCAGTGGACAGCTTGCTGCAGCGCATGACCCAGCACGAAGGCCAGGCTACTTTGGACAAAACCTTAGAAGCAGTCATTGCAAATGTGTCTGTTCCACCATCAGCCAGTCCTGCTCGAAACCACAGCCGGGAGAGAGGTCTGGGGAAACAGGACGGCCTCATAGCTCCCGCGATCCCCAGCAGCTCCTGCAGCGATAGTATCTCGCTCCTGTCAGACAGACTACCGAACAGCTATTCCCCACATCATCTCAAGAGGAGTGTGGTTGAAGCCATGCAGCGACAGGCGAGGAAAATGTGCAATTATAACAAGATCTTGGCAACAAAAAAAAATCTTGACCACGTCAATAAAATTCTGAAAGCCAAAAAGCTGCAAAGGCAGTCACGGACAGGGAATAATTTTGTGAAGCGCAGGCCAGGTCGGCCCCGGAAGTACCCGATGCAGGCTGTCGTTTCCATGCAAGCTTTCCAGGCGGCTCGGCTGGTCAGTCAGGAGTTAGATAAAAGAGAGGAAAGCAGCAGCCCCTTGCACATCGGACCCGATACCATCACGGATGTTATTGAAGCTGTAGTGCAAAGTGTGAACCTGAATACAGATCACCGGAAAGGCTGGAAGAGAAAGAGGTGGCTGGCAGAGGAACAGGCCAGGAAGCGACAAAAGTCTCTACCGGAAGATGAGCAGGAGAGCAATAAGAGGTAATGCCCTTACAATTTTGTGCCCTCAGTATGGTCATTGTTGATTTTATAACATTTTGGTCCGTGAAAGAATCCTACTGTAATGGGCTCTGCTTGTTACATTTCTTTTTATTAAGAGGTTCAGTTTAGAGGGAACCAACATGTCAGTTTTAACTATGCTTAGGGTCTTCCTAAGTTACTGAACACACCCCAAAATGGGATGGAGTCTCAGGTAGTCTAACACTGTTGGGTTTGTGCGTGTGTCTCAAGAGAACAAGTTTTATGATTGTCTTGGTGAAGAATACCTCTAGTGAGTTGGTAACAGGTTTACTGATGTGATAGCAAAGATTGTTCCTTCATCATGAGCGGAATAAGGAACTGCAGGAGCTGCGTGTGCTGTGGGAATCTTAACAGTGTGACTCGTATACATTACAGACAGATACGTACGCGATGCCAGTGAGATCAGTTGGTACACTAACAGATTAGAACCAAAGCAGCAGGGGGGAGTTCAGGTGTGCACCCGTGCAATGGCTGCCTGGTAAAGGACCACACCAGAAATGTATCACTGGTCTAATCTTCCTATGCTTATCCCCAGAGGCATCAGTCCAAACAGATCAAACTCTTGCAGAGGTTTTCCTTGGTGTGTTTCCAGAACACGTCTGAAAAATAAGCATGTTTGTGTTTCAGAAATGACTCCTGGAGTATGGGTATTTAGATGCACAGAATGTTGCTGGAACCACGTGTTCAGAGGGTGCATTGAATGGCTCTCCTGAAGGCTAAGAAAAGGTTTCCCACGTGGTGTTTTTAGAGTACAAAAGCAAATAGCATAAGCTTCCTTCTGAATGACACAACTGAGGCTCCAAGGGATAAGCAGTAGTAGTACCAGCGACGATGGTTTTGTAATAATTAATAACAACATTGCTGTAAAAAGGTGGTGCGTTTCTTGTGATTGTGCCTAACCACCACTTGATCAAGATCATTGAATTGCATTTTTTAAATAGCTGAGCCATCTAGTCATTCGGAAACACAGACATTTGTTTTCTCTGCTGACCAGATTATAGAGGGGAATCACGAAATAGGGCAAGATACCTCTGTGTTAAGAAATATGATAAGATAGTCTTTAATCTTTACTTTTTCTTCCAGTTTTTCTGAGACGGTAGCTGAACCTCCCAGTCCACATGATGCCCCTGGGAAACCACATGAATCTGAAAATACTGAACAGCCTTTGCCTTCTCTAACCCAGCGTGAGAAAAAAGCACCTCGACCCCCAAAGAAGAAGTACCAGAAGGCAGGGCTCTACTCTGATGTGTACAAAACAACAGAGTAAGTAATACCAGGGAAAAGCTGCTGTCTGATATTCCAGTGGAAACTGTCTCCTTTCAACTAGCACCATAAAGAGCTGCTACTAATGAGTAGCTGAAATAAAACCATCAACTTAATCCAAGCCTGTGAAAAATTACATGCATGATAATTATGTGAATCTGACCCAGTGAAGATTTAAAATGTAACCCCAATCAGAAAGCAGCCTCCACCAGTCTGAAAGTGTTTCTGAGTTACCGACCTTGAAGAAGGTAAGAGAGCCTGACGCGACACCTTCAGCGGTCAGGGCAGTGCTGGGAGAGCTTGCGGTGTGCAGGTACTGAGTGCAGTGCCTGTGTAACAGGGGCCGTTAGTTTTCTATGTGTACAGAGTGAGCGATGGTGGCCAGTCATCATCTGTGGGAAAGAATTTCAGATATGCCCCTGCTCATCTCCTTCACTTTCTGTCAGATGTTCAGAGTAAAAATCCAGCATGCTTTTTCTTTTCTCACTGGTTGGCTCAGAACCTGGTGTACGTTAGAAAGTGGACATCTCTCGTTTCTGGTAACCAACCCACTTCTGCCTCCATTTGTAGTCACGTACGTTTTCTCCAGCCGTCTGAACACGTGTTGAAGTCAAGAATTTGCTCTTCTCTTATAATACGATCTGACAGATTAACAAGAGAGAAAACCGGGCACCTTCTCATTATGTTGTAGACCACTTAAAAATGTGAGAGGCCACTGGGAGACTGCTGATGTAGTTTACCTGCTGCTCCTGGTGTCTTCTCTTTCCGCAGTAGAGTGCAGGCATTGATGAAAAGATCAAGACTCTAAGGAGGAAACAAAGATGCAGGTCTGATCGCAGGGAGACTGCTTGTTTTTCTATTAGTTTGAAAGCACACGGGCTGAAAATTTCAGCATTTGACTGTTCTGGTATACACAGTCGTGCAACATTCAAATATTCCATCATAAAAATTAGGTCTATTGGCTTAGGAGGGGACCTGAGAGAGTTTTCTCTTATTATAAATTGTTAATTACTTTGTCAGATGAAGCAAGCCAAGGGTGGACTTTTATTTCATACACAGTAAGCAGACATCATTTGAAAAACGGTGTGAATACCAAAAGTGCCAGTCAAGGTTTGTAGGTATTGTCGATGACGATGGAATCTATCACCACCCTGGGGACGGCCATGCTATAGCTGAGCTCTACTTAAACCCTCCCTCTCCCATCACATTTTGTGTGAAGCTTAAAGAGGTCTGATTTGATCTTCCCGTTTGCCTGTCGCTCCACATGCTGGGTTCTTCCTTTGCACTGATACTGGTGTTTGTGATGGGCTGCTTAAGAACGCTGAGGAAACCTTCCGCTTGCAAGGACGCAGATGCTGCTCTGAACTACCTCTCTGCATGGTTGTTTGAACACTGATGCTACGCGGAGCTGGACAAGGACAGAACTGTGGACATCCCGATTTGGAGGTGTTGTCTTACAGCAAGGTGCAGCTTGAAGGGCTGATCCCACCATTCCTTCATGCTGGCGCTGGGTCTCATCTTCACTCAATCAGTTCAGCAAAGTAAATCAACAGAACAACAGTCACTTTTTTGAAACTAAATTTTAGAATCACAGAGCAGTTTGAGTTGGAAGGGACCTTAAAGATCATCTAGTTCCAACGCCCCTGCCATGGGCTGGGACATCTTCTACTACACCAAGTTGCTTAAAGCTCCATGTTTAGCCCATGATTACTGTAGACAAACCAACAGAATAATGAAGAAGCAACTGAGATTATTTTGCCTACTTTGAGGAAATTTTAAAATATAGCTGATTTAATAGCTATTTTACCTTCTCTTCTTGGATCCAACATTAGAGCTGGACCTAGACAATCAAATTTATGGCCTGATTATATTCCATGATGTTTGAATTCTGGAATCATGTCTTTGTGCCATTGGCAGGCAGAAACATCTTCCCTCCCCCAGGCTGAACCCCCCAACTCCCCCAGCCTGTCCCCATGGCAGAGGGGCTCCAGCCCTTGGACCATCTCTGTGGCCTCCTCTGGACTCACTCCAACAGCTCCGTGTCCTTCTGCTGTTGGGGGCCCCAGAGCTGTATGCAGAACTGCGGGGAGACGAGGGGTCTCCCCAGAGCAGAGCAGAGGGGGAGAATCCCCTCCCTCACCCTGCTGGCCACGCTTCTTTTGATGCAGCCAGGGTACATTTGGCTTTTGAGGCTGCAAGTGCATATTTCCAGCTCATGTTGAGCTTCTCATCAGCCAGCAGCCCCACATCCTTCTCCTCAGGGCTGCTCTCGATCCACTCTCCGCCCAGCCTGTCCTTGTGCTGGGATTGCCCCAACCCAGGTGCAGGACCTTTCCCCTGGCCTTGCTGAACTCCATGAGGTTCGAACAGGCCACCTCTCCAGCCTGTCCAGGTCCCTCTGGATGGCATCCCTTCCCTGCAGCGTGTCACCGCACCACACAGCTCAGTGTCATCAGCTGACTTGCTGAGGGTGCCCTCGATGCCATCGTCCATGTCACGGATGAAGTTGTTGAACAGCACTGGTCCTGATCCCAACCCCAGAGGAACGCTGCTCGTTACTGGTCTCCACTCGGGCATCGAGCTGTTGACTTCAGCTCTTTGAATGTGATCAGCCAGCCAGTTCCATATGCACTGTGGGGTCCATCCGTCAAATCCATGTCTCTCCAATGTAGAGACAAGGATGTCGTGCAGGACAGTCTCAAATGCTTTGCACGAGTCCAGGTAGATGACGCCAGTTGCTCTCTCCTTACCCGCTAACACTGAAACCCCATCGTAGGCAAACATATCTGTCAGGCATGATTTGCCCTTACTGAAGCCATGTTGGCTGTCACCAATCACTTCCTTATGTTCCATGTGCCTTAGCATGGTTTCCAGGAGGATCTGCTCCATGATCTTGCAGGGCACAGGTGAGACTGACTGGCTGGGAGATCCCAGGGTCTGCTGATTTTACTTGCCGTTTCAGTTCTGCTACACTGTCAGACGTGTGTCAGTGCAGGATGAGAGCAGCAGCTCATGTTGTTATCCTGCTGTATGAGTATGAAAACATAATAGCTGAGGACAAAAATGCAGCTCTAATGGTAGGGCACCCTCTAGTGATGGTACAGTTCAGCGTCACCGCTCCGTTAAACGGTCTGCATCTGCAGTGGTGGGTGTTGGACTCACCCTTCTTCAGTGTTTCTGTTTGCAGGGTGCAGCTGTAGACACAGTCTTAAAAACCATTCTTCCTACTCCGTTGGATCTTTCTTAAATACCGAGGGTGTGGTTTCTGGAGTCCGTCTCAGTTCTACCTTGATTTCCAGATGTAATTTTGTGGGCAGTGTTAGCTGATCTGTTGTTAACCTCCACAGGAGTTTTCCAGACTCCTCAGCTCCCACTGGGAGAGTCACACAGATCGTCAGTGTGAGGTTGCACAAGACTGCAGCTTTGAGAACAGAGGAAGATTTTGCACAGGAATCGTACCTGTTTACCCAGCAGTGGCTTTCCTAGAGCGGTGCAAAGTCAAGTCCACCAGAGAAATTTGATAATTAGTAAATTATTAATAAAAATGTGTATTGTTTAAGGAAATATTTTAAATAATACATTATTTTTATCAGTAATAACAAACATGGGTCCTCCTTGCAGAAGTGTAATCGATAGTTTGCCAGCACTGAATTGCATCCCGCCTGTCGTTAGGTGCCCGCGGCTGGTTAAGGCCTGTTGTGCAGCGTAGTTCACGGCACTGACCTGCCTGCTGCCCTCTGGGACGTGCTGTTTCCACGTCCCAGGCCCATTGCTCCTACAGTGCCTCCCTGTTGCTGATGTTAAGGTTTGTGGGGCTGCAGGGTGGCTCACAGTTGGTAATTGAACGATTTGGAAACAAACTGATTGAAAAATTAGGTGGCTGGATGAAAGCGAAGGTGTGAGGTTGCAGTTCAGCACACACATCAGGTTGGGATAAGCTAACGCTGCTCTAAAAGAATCAGTTCTACTTCTTCCTCACCTTCGTGGCTTATTCCTATCCCCATGCTGTCCCTTCCTTTGTCCTGTCATGATGACCAGGGCGACCGAACCAGGCTGGGTGAGTGATTCAGATCGGGTCCAGCCTCCCGCAGGAGGTTTCCTGGCGCAGTTGACCTTGCGGTCACACCAGCAGGACGTGGGGAGCATCAGAGTCAGCTTGGGCTGACTTGGAGGCTCCAGGCCTCAGAAACGTAACTGTATTCCACGGAGAACTCATCCCGGCCAGCGTGGTAAGAGCGCAGGGCAAAGACACTGGAAGCTGGAGAGGGAGAACAGGAGTGGAACACCATATCAGACAGAAAGGAAAAGGAGGGATGGGGGTACGGGAAAGACGGATGGTTCTGGTCTTTGGTCTGTTCCTAATGAGACGTTAGACTGTCATTCGGCCTTTGCAGAGTGGACCAAAATGTTCTCATCTTCAGCAAAAAAATCCCTTTGCCATCGCTGTTACTGGGAGCTTGCAGAGGCCAGGTCTGCTGTCGGTAAGCGGAGCCTTTACAGAGGGGGTATTTTAAATTTGTCCCCACAGAAACTGGAGCAAACAGCGGTGGGTTATAGAGAGGGGAAGCATTTCTCGTCTAGCCACGCTCATGTTTCAGTCTGTCAGGCGATCAGAAATGTACTTCTCCAGCTTACTCTTGGATACTAACCTGAACCGTCAGGTGTCGTTTTGCTGTGGTTATTGGTGAGGTGTCACCCTCTTCTAGCTGGGTTGAAAGGGGGTGGAGTGACCTAGGCTCTCTGGAGAGACATCTGCTTTTCGGTGGCGGCAGTCATTACGTCTGCTTGCGGAGGGGAATCTCTGCAAGAGCAGGGTATGAAAACCAGCGGGTACTCGTCCTCGGTAGCAGCACAGGGTCGGCTGGTCCTAGGAGACTGCGAGGAAGGTCGGTTCAGTCCTGGGAATTCCTGCAACCTGAACCATCTGTAATGAGGTGTATCTAGCTAGTAAATATTCCAGCTTAGTTAAAAAATGACCTGAGCAGGCTGTGATCTGAGCAGTAGCAGAGGAAACCTGTTGTCGGTCCCACAGCCCCACGTGAAGTGAGTCGGACTGGGCAGTGGTACCCAGCGTCAGCCGAGGGCCTGCTTGCCAGACCGGTCTGCAGGTCAGGACCAGGTCTTGTGATGGTCACCGGGGTCAGGCACAGTCCGGGATTGCCTGGCAGGTCCAGGGTGGAGGCAAGAAGCCAGTGATGGCTCAGCCACCAGATCCACAGCTCCCGTGGCTGTGGCTGAGCGGGAGATGGGTGCACCCACACGGCAGTCCAGGGACTGCGTGTCCAGGGCTGGGTGTAAATGGAAATGAGGGGGCTGTGGGCAGAGGGGGTGGGTGGAAGCCCTGTGTGAGGCTGGTTGGGATCATAAAGGCGTGTTGGTGGCACCAGGTTTAATCTGCGAGGCTGTCTGCATGCCTCGGCAAAGCAAAAGGGAGAGGTCTTCTCCTAAAGATAGTAGCTGATGACAAACCCAGAGCTGTTACTGCGTGCCCAGAAACCCCAGCCTAAAATAGCTCCTTATCCTCCTAGCCAGAGTATGTGGGCCTGTTCATACAGACTTCTTCTTGATGGCGTGAACAGTGATAGGCTTTTTTGAATTCATGAGGCTTGTTTTGCATGGTATTTATGTTTCTGAAATGGCATGGATTGTTTATGCTTGATTCCTTTAGTATATTCCCTTTTTTCATTAATAGTTATGCATTATTTTGGCATCTCGGCCTTTCCCTCTGAAGTCCCTAAGGTACTGATAGCCTTTGTTCAGCTTTCTGATGTGTCAGAACCATTTTTTACATGCCTCTAGCAGTACATCATCGCTGTGTGTGAAGGAAAACAGAGTAGGTGCTTTCCCCGGTGTTCCTTGGGACTAACTCTGAGGGGAGGGGTCTGCGGCGCCTGAAGAAATCCTTCTGCATTTCCTTTCCACACTGGTTTCCTCCTTCCCATTTATTTACCATCACGTGTTTTTCCGTTGGCTTCCTTTACATTGGACATGTGGGCGTTAAAGGGTGCACATGTGGCTTGAATTAAGGCACCTTCCCACTGAATGCCTTCCCTTTTTCCTCTGCCTTGGGATTAAGGGTTTGCTTGCCTTCTGGAAATGGAAGTTCACACTTGGCCTTTTCAAAACAGCTTTCCTTTTCCTCTGGATAAGAACTTGCTTTCATAGGATCACAGAATGGTTTGGGTTGGAAGGGACCTTAAAGATCATCTGGCTCCAACCCCCCTGCCGTGGGCTGGGAC
>NW_010248083.1:14139-25916 GCF_000690775.1 Eurypyga helias
CTTCCATAGCCCAGGTTGCTCCAAGCCTCATCCAGCCTGGCCTTGGACACTCCCAGGGATGGGACATCCACAGATTCTTGCTTTCCAGCTCTTGTACGTCGTTACTGCATGACCTTTCTCTGTGAGTCGTAGTGCTTCAGTGCAGCCCAACCCGAAAGGATTGAGGGCATGAGCTGGGGCTGGGCAGGGGGGTGGGTTTTTGGCAGGGGGGGCGGATTTTTAACCCTCTGTAGAATATCATCTTTGCCTGGTAGGCAAAGGAGCAGTCAGTTTTGCTTTGGCACTGAAATTTGTTTCAGCAAACAGAGTCATACTGGTTAAAACCCAGAACCTTCATTGTTTGTTACTGCTTTTTGATGAGGATGGCTCTGCATCCACCCGGCTGCGTTGTTAAATCCAAGTGTGTCATAACTAGAGCCCTGCCATGCAGCTCTGTTAAAAGGAGGGTTGTTTACTGAAGAGTGTGTACAGGATTTAGCTCAAAGGAGCCCTCGTTTCAGCAGTGTGCCTTAGCTTTTGCTTCACTAAAACTCAGTAACTAGTGAAATGAGTACCAGAAACCCAGAAAATGCTAAAAGAGGATGTGAACCACCTCTTACTGCAGTTCATCAGTCCTCTTTCTGACCCTCAGTCATTATTCTCAGTTGTTGCTATCTGTGTCTTGACATTTTCATGTGCATTTTCCATTCACTGGTTCAACAATGTCACTTTTTCTATTGAGCCGGCTTTCAGTTGCATGTCCAGTGGTTAAAATAAACCCCTTAAAAAACTTCAGTAAGCTTAAACAGCCTTCAGTGTAATTTTCAGCTTTGGTGTCTTTAACGCTTAGAAGTCTCTTCTGAATGTTGCAGGGCTGCCCTACCGGGTATAACCCCAGCTGCTTTCTCCTTCCCTGCTGGTCAGGGCCCAAAGGAGATGTTTCTGAAAGGCAGGTGACCGAGCTAGCTGGTTCAACATCTGCCTGACCCAACCAACCCTTCTTCCTTCTTATTCTTTCTTTTTCCTTCTGTGAAGAGGGCATCTCGTGGCTTTTTTAACTCTGATTACTCTTCTTTCCCTGCTTTTCTTGAGGAACAGCCTTCTGGAGGAGTAGCACGTCAGCATTTCATCATCTAGTTGGAACTAGATGATCTTTAAGGTCCCTTCCAACCCAAACCATTCTATGATTCTATGATTGCCTCTTGGCTGTGAGGAAGGCAGGCGCTCTGTGTGTAACATGTCAGAGACCTAAGCAAGCAACATCCGATATCGTTTGTTGACCTTCTTTTATTTCTGTAATCTTGGTTATTACTTAAATGTCACATACTAGGAATTAAAAGTTGATGGTGCCCACCCCTGGGTGTTGCCTGACCAGTAGTTACGGAGAAGAATCAAATCACAAGTTTCGAAACGGATGTGAGGAGTGTATTTGGCAAGCAACCTGGAAAGCAAACTATTTTTCCATTCCTATTATTCTTCTCTTGCCTGATGTTGTAGACATTCGTGCCTTAATTAAAACAGAAAATGTGGTTTTTTGCAAATGACGGGTGTTCCTTGTTCTGATTTGTTTTTGTCATTGTCGTCCACAGTCCAAAGAGCCGCCTCATACAATTAAAGAAAGAAAAGCTTGAGTACACTCCTGGAGAGCACGAGCATGGATTGTTTCCAGCCCCAATTCATGTTGGTGGGTACTTGATGTGTGTCTTAGTTGTTGGGAAACAAGTTCTGCACTTGGGTGACACGGAAGTCTGCTTGGACTTCACAACCTCTCTGCCTCTCGCCCTACTTTCTTTTGCATTTCGTCGCCTGGCCAGGTCACTCGTGCCTTTCAGCATGTGAACTTTGCCAGAGGGGGTACTCCTCTGTGTCCTGCAGGGCAAACGTTTCACTTGAGAGCCTTTGCTTTTTTTGCTGTACGGACTCTGCTCACCCGAAGAAAATACCAGTCTAGTTTAAAACCTGCTTTAACTGCCGCAGTACTTTTGCTTAGGTGCAGGGGTCTCCGTTCCCAACCAGCGTTACAGCAGAGCAGCCACAGACAATTACGACCATTTGTTGAGTCTCAGGAACTAAGGATGCAATAATAAACGCCCCCACGTCCCTGTGCACTTAGCAGCGTCGGTCTTTACGTATGGATAAAAGCGAGGAAAAATGCAAAACTTAGCTATTATGCCAGTTTTTATTTCACCCCCTTCTCAGGTAGGACAGAGATGAGATTTAGGGCTTCTCTGCCATCTGCAGAAGGAAGCCGTAACCTAAGGCTAGCGTGAACTCACAGAGTTCCAGGATGCTGTTCCTCAAGGCCTGGAGGGGATGACCAGGAACTCCCAGACTATTGTTTTTGCAGCTCATGTAATTTCCCTGGACAAACCAAGATTGATTTCTTTTTCAGGGAGTTGTTTCAGCTTTTGAAACGCTGTGATTTCTCCAAGTACTGTCATGCAGAGAGTTCGGGAAATTCCACGCTGTTCAGTAGGAATGTTTGTCCCGTCAAATACGAACGTTTCACTCATTTGTCTTCTTTACCTGAACTGTTTTACTCCGTACACAACTTCGACTTTCCTAGAGGGGTAGTAGCAGCGAAGAGTGACAGGTCTGTGTGAATCCGTAACTGCAAAACAGGTTTCAGAACTGAAGGTGTTAATTGAAATTCCCAAAAACGTGACCTATCCCAATTATTTTAGGAATCGGGTCATACAACTCTGATGCACAACCGAACCATCTGTCGGGATGCTCAGATTCAGTTTGCAGTGCCACGATCCTATTCTTTTCTCTCCCTGAGGTGTCCCCGACCCCGCGTTCAGCAGATGCAAACGAGCTCCCGCGGCAGATAAAGCTGCTGGGGTTACGCTCTGTCGGGGAGCTGGAGCAGGGTTTAACTGCAGAGCAGAGTTAGGGAGTGTAGGACACTGCCAGGTGACTGCACTAGGGCCCGCTTGATGAGGGCTGGAGGGACCTTCCATGGGCTCCAGGCACAGTGCCAGGGCACCTAAAAGAGCCTTTTGTCTCACCCGCTGAGGTCATAGAAGTGAAAGCAAATTCCCAGCAGATTTAGCCCTTTCCTGGAACCTGCTATGGGTGAATAAAGCATTGAAAATGAGAAGTAATTTAGGAGTGAAGTGTAAGGAAATCATGACAGTTTTTGTTTTCCAGTGGTGAGGGTATGCACGTGAATGTACAGGAAACCACAGGCTGTTGCTGGGGGAACCTAAAGGCATGTGTTAACATTTAGAAAAGGTGGGAATATTAGTCAGGGTACTGACACCCCATCCTTGGTCACTCCTCTCGCTGCAAGTTTGTGACACTTGATTCCACCAAAATGATAATTTTAATCTTGGCTAGAACTAACAGCGCTTATGTCAGACCTCAGGTCAGTGAGGTGTGTAATGGGTCAGTTTCCCTCTTCCAGGAAGAGATTGGGGGTGACAATGAATTTGAGAACATGGGCAAAACCTACAATGAAAGTAGTAACTCCTGTCTGAAACGGGTCTCACTTAGTGCTGAAAATACTGGTCATCTTGAAGTCTTTCCAAAACGTTGAGGAGTGCGTTTGCCATGTATGAATTTGTTCATAAGTCACTTTTGGTAGAGGTGGTAGGAACAGGCTTGGATACTGTTTTCAAAACTTAATTCAGGCTTTTTGAGCACAACATTGGGATTTACCATTTTGCAGGAATTGTGCACGCAGATTGTTTTAATGCGTATTTGTTCTCTGTGCTACATCGTATTTGTGTGGGTGCAGAAAGGCTCAGGAGAGTGTCAGCTTGGAATCATGGACTAGTTTGGGTGGGAAGGGACCTTAAAGCCCCCCCAGTCCCACCCCCTGCCATGGGCAGGGACACCTGCCACTAGACCAGGTTGCTCCAAGCCTCATCCAGCCTGGCCTTGGGCACTTCCAAAGGCAGTATTGATCTATGACGAGTCTGGGAAGGGAGAACAGGTCTACCCAAACAGCTTTGGGAAGACTGATAGACACCAATGTGTGGTTGGCAAGCACAGGTTTAGGGATGGGGCATCCACAGCTTCTCTGGGCAACCTGTCCCAGTGCCTCCCCACCCTTTCTGGGAAGAACGTGGGAGATTCCTACCCGGAAGTCATTAGTGCGTGCTGTAAGGCACGGAGCTGTGTTCGGTGTTGTCAGCCTCCTGCTGTTGTCCCTCCGGTAGCTCACGCTCAGTGACCCCTCCTCCCGGGTTGATGCTTTTAAGAGGTTAACTGGCTGCTGGAGGTCAGTCATTGGAGCAGAAGGCAGCTCCCCTCTGCCACCAACCTCGCCAGGCACCTTGTATCTAAGACAGCAGCTTTCCATCAAGCTTTAAATCTGGCTACAACAGAGTAGAATGCAGAAAATAGCATCATGGAGGGCTCTTCCCTGTGCTTGCCACTAACAGACAAAATGTTCTGGGAGGATTCTGCTCTGCTGCCTTTTTGACTTTGAGACGTGGAGAGGCCCTATCAGAATTTGGCGGGGTGCCTAGGAGCAGCCCTTTTTCCTCTTGGGGATATGGGAATATGAGTGTGTGCCACTTACAAACCTTTTTGTTTCAGGAAAGTATCTCAGACAAAAGAGAATTGACTTCCAGCTGCCTTACGACATCCTCTGGCAGTGGAAACACAATCAGGTACAAGATAAAAAGTTGCTGGTTGCCAAGATTATGATCAGAAGTCTTAGAAAGAAAATAGCTGGATTCTTACATGAAAACTGTGTTTATATATCCTGTACATTGATGAATATTCTGGTTGCTGCCACTGTATGAGAATTTGCATGTGTGTTTAATGTGAATAATTTCCATTATTCCATCTCTTGCAAAATAGCAATCCTGTGGGTTCCTGGTGAGAAAAGTCATTAATTGTGCTGCAGACTTTTATTTTGGTAGTGTGCTGCTTTCGGCAGCGATCCTGTTTTAGACACGCCTCAGGAGAATTCAGATGTACTGCCAACAGCACTGAGAAATTTCAGACCTTATTTTTCTTGGATCAGTCCCAGCAGAGTGGAATTTATTTTTCACTTGCAAGCTGAAATTTTTATACTGAGGAAAGAAGAGAAAATGTTTAACAGTCGCATTCTTTTTAAAGAGCTTTAAATATGTGCAAACCTAAAAATAGGAATATTCTTTTTTTCCCTGAGAAGTTTCCACCGAGTGATTTAACACAGGATTTAAGGCTGGAGAGTAAATCTCTCCCCAGCTCTGCTGCAAGAAAGCGTTCTCAGACATGGAACTTAAGCTTTTAAATGAGCAAGACAAATTCCCAGGTGGTTGTGGCTCCAGCTACTCTTTGTAATAGCACCACAATCTACTCTTAAGGATCGTGGTTGACATTTTAGCCGAGGACAGTTTCTTGCCATGTGTTGAAGATTACTTACATCTGCCTATCTTATCTACTCAGTATTACATAAATAATAAATATATGTGATGGATTGCCTTGACATTTTCTGTGCCTACCTAGAATACCGAGGAGCCTTTCAGAGCCGCCTGTGCGATGGCTGGGTAGTTTGCACAGTGTCTGCTGTGGACGTTGCTGAGGGAAGGCTGTTAATGCAGAAACTGTGTGTGAACCATCTAATCATTTGAAATAATTCCTTAAAGCTTCTCTGAAAGGATGGAATATATGTGAGGTGACAAAATGTGCTCTAAGCTTCCCGATTCCCTCCAGACATCTGTAGAGGGACTTCCTCTGATCAGAATCATAGAATCGTAGAACCATTGTTTGGGTGGGAAGGACCTTAAAATCCCCCCCAATCCCACCCAACCCCTGCCATGGGCAGGGACCCCTTCCATACAAGCCCAGGTTGCTCCAAGCCTCATCCAGCCTGGCCTTGGACACTCCCAGGGATGGGGCATCCACAGCTTCTCTGGGCAACCTGTCCCAGTGCTCCCACCCTCTGCGGGAAGAATTCCTTTCTGAAGATTTATTAGCTGCTTAGAAGATGAATCTGCATTTCTCTTGGCTCCTACCTGTAGACACAGTTTTGATAAGCACCTGGAGTTTTCCTTTTGCTTTTTTAAGTGTTGGCACATGGTAATTCCACCATTACCAAAGACGCTTTCTCCAAAGTAGATCTAAACAGTTATTTTATATATAAAAACAAACCAGCGTTGTTCAGAATAGTCTGTCCTCATCATATCTGTTGAGCATACTGCTCTGTTCAGGCAGCATGGAAAGAATAAACAATATGTGTGTCCTCAGCTAACTCAGTAAGCTGAAATTCTACCTATTCAGGTCCTTTTTTTTGACCTGTTTGCTGGTGTGGTCAGCCTGAGGAAGAGAACGCAGACGTATTTTCTAGTAGTGATTACAAAACTCTCGTATTTACTGACGATAGTTTCCTGGATTCTTTTGAATAACAGATGCACTTATGCAATATATTAAAATTTTCTTTTTCTTCCTTTTAGTTGTATAAAAAGCCAGATGTCCCACTTTATAAAAAAATCCGTTCTAGTAAGTAAAATCTTATTCCTAAAATGTGTTCACTGTGGAATTTTCACGCCACCCCTTCTTTCTGTCATCCTCTGCATCCTACCAAAGACCCTGCCTCCTCCTTTTTCCACTTTATGTAAGTGGAATGAAAATGTTGTAGATAAATAATTTCAGTTTTTTCACCTGGAAAGAATTTTTTTTCCCTCTTTGTTTTTTTTGTTTGTTTTCGTTGTGGTTTTTTTTCCCTCCAGATGTCTATGTGGATGTCAAACCTCTTTCTGGCTATGAGGCCACCACCTGCAATTGTAAGAAACCAGATGATGACAATGGAAAGGGCTGTGTGGAGGACTGTCTTAACAGGTTAGAAATGGGTCGACTGACTGTGATAAGAGAATTTCCATAAATGTGTCATTTCACATCAACTCATGACATTGTAACGAAAGGGGGGTGCTCCATGCACCCATTGTGGGTGCATCCATCATTGTTACAGAGCGTGCAGGGGAAGTTCCTGCTGCTTGTGTGCTCCCCCACCTCTTCCATCCGAGGGAGATCCCATTAAAAGCTGCATTTTGCTGTTTGGATAGCAGAGTGAGCCAGGCTGTGCATCCCTGTGAGTTGCCCTCTGAAAACAGGAGGCATTTTAGGTCTTTAAATTGTATTTAACAGAGGATTGGTTTTATTTTTCTCATCTTTCCCTCCTTGCTAGGCAGATCTCGGAGCCTGCTCTTTGCTTCCTTTTGACTTCTTTCTTTTTTGTTCTAGGATGATCTTTGCGGAGTGTTCCCCAAACACCTGCCCTTGTGGTGAACAGTGCTGTAATCAGCGGATACAGAGGCATGAATGGGTGCAGTGCCTGGAAAGGTTCCGGGCTGAGGAGAAAGGATGGGGTATTCGTACCAAAGAACCCCTGAAAGCAGGACAGTTTATCATTGAATATCTGGGAGAAGTTGTTAGTGAGCAAGAATTCAGGTAGAAATATTTATTTGCTGCTTTAGCATGGAAGGCTCAATAATGACTTTAGTGTCTGTTATCGTTGCTGGGAATTCCTTAGAGAGAAAGGAAGGGGAGTAAGGCAGAAAAAATGCTTTTCTGGTCACAGCCACCAGCAGGAAGCCTTAGAATTCAGATTTTTTGGTTGCCTGAGTTTTTATCTGTCAAATAGAGAGGAATGGCGAGCGCTGGGAATGCATCACCTGCCACCTCTGCTCTGTAAATGCCAAACGCCAGGGCGAACGCGGAGTTGGTGGAGTGAGGGGTGCTGTGCCAGGAGCTGTGCTGAGCTGTGCCAGGCAGAACTGAGGGGCAGAGTGGGGCAGGGAGGGAAGTGAGCTCTTGTAGGCGGGTGTGAAGAAAAAGGAACAAGTAGGAGCATTAATAACCAGTGAAAGAAAGAAATTATCTTGCTAACTGTGTGGCACCATGGGATAATTGAGATTGGAGGGACATGTTGCCACTCTTAGCTCCATCGGAGGACCAGCGCAACCCTCGTGAGAGATAACGGCTCACACAGCCCACTCGCCACTCTTGCTCTCTTGCTGCCAGAGGTACCCGTAATCCCTGGATGTGATTCCAGAAATCGTGTCCAGTCCCAGCAAATGAAAGAGAGGGGCTGATTGTTGTACACATGCATACATAGACACACCAAAGAATGTATACTTGCATTTTCTCTTCCATACACAGGTTATCAACATGAAATGTGTACACATAATCTGCAGAACCCAAAAGGGAGCATTCCAGAAGAGCAAATTTCTAAATTCTAATCCAAGCTCTGTCAGTGGCCTTGACTTATAAAAATAGGTATAATAATGGTTTTCCTCCATCTCTAGGTGTACGGTTCTATAAAATATAAAAGATTATCATTGCTCTTTCTTCAAAACCCTCTCTCAGAATTCTCGAATGTGCTATGACTGTGTTATTCCCTGTTTGCTTTGCAGCAACAGGCAGAATGACAAATAACTTTCCTGTTGTTGCTTCCTAGGAACCGGATGATTGAACAGTACCATAATCACAGTGATCACTACTGCCTGAATTTAGACAGCGGCATGGTGATAGATAGCTACCGTATGGGCAACGAGGCTCGTTTTATCAACCACAGCTGTAATCCTAACTGTGAGATGCAGAAATGGTAAGAAAATCATATTCTCTTCATGCAAGACTGGTGTGTGGGGGACTGAGGTACAGATAACCATTTCATCTCAGAGAATCTGATCTCAAAACAGAGAGGGGAATCAGGCTGAGCGGTGTAAATAATATTTACTCTCATGCTAGCAAACACACGGGAGAAGCCATGTCAGATTTGCAAGTGTTGGGCATTCTGGAGGCATGATCTATGTGTTCTGGCAAGGCAAACCCGACAGTGCTGGTTGTCGTACTCTTCACCTGCGGTAGATTTTGAAACCTGGGTAATGCCGTACAAGAATCTGTGTGCAGGTATTTGTTCCCCTCTGGCAATTCAAGTATTTTTTTAAAGCAGGCAAACAGGGAGGTAGTCTGATTTCTGCACCCCCGTGTCATATCAGTACGGTGTTGTTGGAAGAAACCCAGACTGGTAGGAAGGATTTCTAAGAAATTGGTGATGAAGAACTTGCACAGAAATGGCAGATGTGGCTGTACCAGGAATCGGCTGTGGTGGCAGCACAGCAGAGCAGTTGTGATTCTCAGATAGTGGATTTAAGCAATAGTAATCAAGTTTTACATTTTGAAATCCAACACACACACAAGAAGTAAGTCAAAGAAATCGAGAGGCAATTAATTTTAATGCATTTTGTGAAATGAGGTATGGTGTTTAGGCCAGGCCGGGTGAGGCTTGGAGCAACCTGGTCTAGTGGAAGGTGTCCATGCCCATGGCAGGGGGGTTGGAACCTGATGGTTTTTAAGGTCCCTTCCAACCCACCCAAACCATTCCATGATTCTATGTTTGTTGAAAGCTTTTGAGTGAGGGTGAGGGTCCAAAACGTGGCATTTGATGAGTAGATCTGCTGTGATGGCCAATGTAGTTTGTAGCTTCTCGGTTTGAAGCACATGCTCTGTAAATGCAGGGTTCACTTTTTTGGCTTTCAAGGTTTAATGTAAGAGCCAACCAAGGGAACGGTGCAAGTGGAGGACAGGCACAATCCACAGCACAGTGCAAGTGTTGCTTCCTGCCTCTAACACTTCCCCAGTGTGGACAAAGACAGTTTTCTTTTTAATTATTGGGAACATTTTACTGTATTTTCCCTGCAGGTCTGTTAACGGGGTTTACCGGATTGGATTGTATGCGCTTAAAGACATGCCTGCTGGTACTGAACTGACTTACGACTACAATTTTCATTCGTTTAATGTTGAAAAGCAGGTAAGGATCACAGTGCAAGGCCTTGAAAAAACTTATCAAAGACAAACAGTTCTGTAAAGTTGAAGGTTGATTAACAAAACCTGTTGTGTTGTATTTGACAGAACAGGTTCTTTATGATATTGGGAGATAACGTACACGGTTTGGGGGCTACTTGAAATAATTCTTTGTTTTTTTCCCCAAAGCAACTCTGCAAATGTGGTTTTGACAAATGCAGAGGAATTATTGGGGGTAAAAGTCAGCGGATGAATGGACTTGCGAGCAAAAGCAATCAGCCTGTGAGCAGCCACAGAAGGCCTGGACGGTCGAAAGAGAAAAGGAAGTCAAAGCACAAACTGAAGAAGAGAGTAAGTAGTCAAGGCA
This sequence comes from Eurypyga helias, assembly GCF_000690775.1. Classification (NCBI taxonomy): domain Eukaryota; kingdom Metazoa; phylum Chordata; class Aves; order Eurypygiformes; family Eurypygidae; genus Eurypyga; species Eurypyga helias. The sequence continues at coordinate 24,230 of NW_010248083.1, forward strand.
GCTTTTTTTTCCATGGATAAAGTTTAATAGGAAATCAGTTTGTGCCATTAGACCAAAAATCTGTGCATTTGTGTATTTTAAACATCAGAGAAATACTGAAGGTTCTGTCTCAGGACCTACTTCTACTGCTTTGCTAAGTTCTTGGCACAGTTCTTCCTGTCTATCAGAACGATCTGTTTTCCAGAGGGGCCACATCTCAGAGGAACCCAGTGAAAGCGTGAATGCGCCAACAAGGCTGACACCACAGCTCCAGATGAAGCCCATGTCTAACAGAGAAAGGTAAGGAGTGATTTCAGTGCATTTTTCCTCAGAAATGGAGTGTCGTGCAAAGGTTGGAATTATTTTTTTCTGTAAGATGGGGCATTATGGAAGGTCTGAGCAGTTCTGCTGTAACCAGCTAGGGTGGACCTTCTCTCCTCTGACATCAGAAGTGTCTGAATACCTGTCTTTTTCCCCACGTTGGGGGATGGATTTTACAGTAAGAAGGTGATTCTTGAATGCTTTTCTAATTTCTGCAGGAATTTTGTGCTAAAACACCACGTATTTTTGGTACGCAACTGGGAAAAGATTCGACAGAAACAAGAGGAAGTGAAGCACGTCAGTGACAACATCCATCCCACATCGCTGTACAACCGCTGGAACGGAATCTGTAGGGATGACGGCAACATTAAGTCTGGTGAGGCCAAGACGGGTTCCTCAGGTTGCTGCTTTGAGAACCTGTACGACGTGGCCGTGGAGAGTGGATGAGTCGGTGCGGAGTTGCTGGAGGATCCGTGTACCTCTGCAGTACACGCCGGGAATGCTGTACAGATAACAGTACCCGTATATGTGTGTGTATGCTCTTATCTTTACATGGCAGGGGAAGACAGAAGCTCTTTCACTGCTTCAGTGTATCTTTTGCGTTACGGGATTCCGCAGTTTCTTCCCTAAGGCTGTTTTCTTAAGAATTGGACGTTTGTACTGTATAAACTGATCATCTGACTGCTGGATTTGTTTGCCTGGCAGCCCTGATGTCTCTCAGGTCCTGGTATAAGTTGTCATGTCTCACGTTTCATCAAGAGTGGCTTATTAGAGGAGGAAATTTAATACGTCCCATGACTGGACCCCTGCAGAGAAAGGCTGTTTCTGCATACCTAGACATGAAACAGTTGTGCTGACTTTGAAACTTGTCATTTATCCTTATAATCTGATGGATTTCAGGCCATCAGAGAGCAGAGCTTTTTGGTATGCAGTCAGTAATGGGGCAAAATCTGACTGTCAGGAAAAATTTTTTTAATCCTGCTCCAAAAATACCACTCTGTTCCTAGGAATACGATCTTCACAGCCGTGCAGGGTTGGGTCCCCACTGTCAGGTACATGGGAAGTTGGGAAGTGAGTGTTTGGGGTGAATTCAATGACATGCTGTATTTGCTCCAGCAACTGCAAATACTTCAACTAGCTTCACCATTTACATGCACTGTAAGCAGTGAGAGCTGATTTGGGAGTATGAGACTGAAGCCTTTGGCTGTTAACCTAGCTTAGAAAACATGGTAATTTTAATAATTGGTGCTGCAGTTGCTGGGTCGGACAAGAGACTGTAATTTGAGCTTGTAATTTTTTGTTTAGAGGTAATGGTGTTTTACCCTCTTTCAGACGTCTTCATGACCCAGTTTTCAGCCCTTCAGACCTCCCGCTCTGTGAGAACACG
>NW_010248083.1:25949-33994 GCF_000690775.1 Eurypyga helias
TGCTGCCCGCCTGGCACAAATCTTCAAGGAAATATGTGACAGCATCATAGCCTATAAAGGTGAAGGTGACAGACTTTTTCAGCCTCTGGAACAATGGACTCTGAATAGGAAACACTAGGGGAAAAAGGTTTATTTCAGGGTCTTAAATAACCTTTTTTTCCCCCCTTGTCCTGCTACCAATAATCACTTTGCTTTACCCTCAGCTCCCTCCTCTGCCACCAGAACCCGCAGGGGTTGCTGTCCTTTTAAACTGATTTTTCAGTATTTAAGCAGAACGGTACAGTTGACAGAACTGCAGGGAAACTCCTCCGTTTCGATACATGTGGTCCGACTGCCGCAACCAGCCTCTGGAAGTGCAAAAGCATTTCAGTTCCCTGTGCCTCAGAGAGTAGAAAAGCCTTGTTTTAACCTAGATTGAGTGTTGTGAGGTACTTGTCTTTAAGTCTTACTCAGTAAGTCTTGCTGAACTGTGTGTTCCTGTTACAGATTCCTCCAGGCAGGCTCTTGCAGCTCCCCTCCTGAACCTACCCCCGAAGAAAAAGTAAGTACTTACCTCTCAGAGGAAGCCATAGATTTCTATAATGGATTTGCACAGCTTTGAAATGCTAGTGAAAATGACGTCGTGCATACCTTCCCATCCCAGAAACGCAGACTACTATGAAAAGATCTCTGACCCTTTGGACCTTGCCACCATTGAGAAACAGATCTTGACTGGCTATTACAAAACCGTGGAAGCCTTCGATGGGGACATGCTGAAGGTCTTCCGGAATGCAGAGGTGAGGCTCCCTCTTGGCCTTAAAGCTATTGCATAGGCAGTGGGGATATACCCTACTTTAATGCCTTTGCTGACTTGCAGTCATAAAAGACAAAGAGTACTTTAGAGAAAGAGAACTTGTGATGATCCATTGCTGATGAACAGACATGGGAAGCAATTCACGTGCTTCAGCTCACTCTTCGTGCTTTTTGGTTGCCTCAGGTCAGACAAATAGAACGTGCATGAATAGCTAACCTAAAGAGATTTCAGTACCCTTTGGAAGAGGTGCCTTGTTCTTCAGTGCCATATGTGAGATGCACGGCCCTGCTGTTCAACTCGGGCAGTGGATGGACAGGCGTACACCCCGCTGGTGGCTGCAGCCCTAGTGAACACACTTTTAGGGATGATGCAGACAGGCAGAATGCACCAAAAGCATGGAACCTAGAAAAAAAGATTGTTTTGTTTTGTTCTGTTTTTATTCAGAAATATTATGGCAGAAAATCTCCAACTGGGCGTGATGTGTGCCGGCTGCGGAAAGCGTATTACAATGCTCGCCATGAGGCTTCTGCCCAGATTGATGAAATTGTGGGCGAAACAGCAAGTGAAGCTGACAGCAGCGAGACATCGGTCTGTGAAAAGGAAAATGGGCATGAAAAGGATGAGGACGTGATCCGTTGCATTTGTGGCCTTTACAAAGATGAAGGACTCATGATCCAGTGTGAAAAGTGCATGGTGAGGCAGGGGGAACGCAGAGAAAGAGCACCAGGCTCTGTTTTATTTTCCATAACCCGTGGAACTTGTACCTGCAGTTTCCGTGTAGCTAGTAGCATTAACTCCCTCTCCAGACCTTCATTTCTTCTTGAAAAGAATGGAGATTCTTTTTTTCACAGAGGAGATGCAACTTGCATTTCTATGTAGACCAACTAGCGCTTTTCCGAAGCTGCCAGCAACTCTTCTCTCTCAGCAAGCAGAATTACTTTCAACAGTTTTGGACTTTTACACAAACAGTTGTATGGAGATCTTATCATAGAATCATAGAACCATGGTTTGGGTGGGAAGGACCTTAAAGCCCCCCCAGCCCCACCCCCTGCCATGAGCAGGGACACCTTCCATAGCCCCGGTTGCTCCAAGCCTCACCCAGCCTGGCCTTGGACCCTCCCAGGGATGGGGCATCCACCGCTTCTCTGGGCAACCTGTCCCAGTGCTCCCCACCCTCTGCGGGAAGAATTCCTTCCTCATATCCAATCTGAATCTCCCCTTTTTCAATTTAAACCCATTACCCCTTGTCGTGTCACTACAGGCCCTTGGGAAACGCCCCCCCCAGCTTCCTTGTAACCCCTTCAGGCACTGGAAGGGGCTATAAGGACTACCCGGAACTTCCCTTCTCCAGACTGAACAAGCCCAACTCTCTCCGCCTGTCTCCATGGCAGAGGTGCTCCAGCCCTCTGATCATCTTTGTGGCCTCCTCTGGACTCGCTCCAACCGGGCTATATCTTTCTGATGTTGGGGGCTCCAGAGCTGGACACAGCACTCCAGGTGGGGTCTCATGAGAGCAGAGCAGAGGGGGAGAATCCCCTCCCTCGACCTGCTGGCCACACTTCTGAGAATCCTGTCTGTCTTGTGACATTGTGAAATATTTCAAAGAAAATCGTGTATTTCCTTTGGGAAGCTTGTTTTCTTGCTTTCCTTAATATTTTTGAGAAAATGCAGTTTGTAAGTAAAATCCATCCCAGGGATTTCTAATTGGGTTGTTTCTCTTTTTCTAGGTCTGGCAGCACTGTGACTGCATGGGGGTGAACTCTGACGTTGAACACTACTTGTGTGAGCAGTGTGAACCTCGGTCTGTGAACAGGGTAAAAAAAGCCTCCCCTTCATTACTTCATTTATGAACCGAAGCATCTCTGGCATTTACAGTTCTTGAGATTGGGGAGCCCACTGTGGGATTGTCACGTTGCAGCGTAGCATCCTTGGTTTAGATTTAATCGCGCTGTGTTCGTTCTTTATCCACTCCTGCGTATTTCCAAATGGTGTCAGCCCCATTGTTGCACTTGTGGTGAGCATCTCTGAATTTCTTTCCTTTTTTGCTTATTTCGTCCAGGAGGTTCCCATGATTCCTCGTCCCCACTATGCCCAGCCTGGCTGTGTTTATTACATATGCTTACTGCGGGATGACCTGCTGCTGCGCCAAGGTATGTGCTGACTCTGGTGGCTGCTGTGATTTCCCTCTGATAAGAGTGTGCAGACATGTCTAGCATCACCCTGTCTGAAATGCTTTTATCTTTTTACAAGTAGACAGCTGCACTCTTTGCTGTTACGGGAGTAACGCGTAGTAAGACTTGTCACAGGCTGGTTGATGAAGAAATAATTAACGTTAGCGCAGACAGGGCTCTCCTCCTGGCCAGAGACGGAAGATGCTGAGCCAACCTCTGGTAGTTAACGTGTAGAAGTAAAGGCCAAGAAGGCTGTTGGACCTTCAGTATTTTAGTGTGGAACGGTCATTAAAACATCCAACTTGCTGGTTGTTTGATCCTTAAAATGTGTCTTTCTGGACATTGCTTCAGAGCCCTGAGTCTTTCTGAGGCTTTCAGTCTACACAGCCCCACAATTTCATCTTACAGATACATACAAGGTTAGGGAGAAGCCTATATAATTATTAAGAGAACTGCTTTTGGATGAGTAAAACCTGTTGGTATGTTTGCTAGAGGGAAATGGGAGAGTCTTCAGGAAAGTGGAGAATTAAAAAAAAAAAAAAAAAGGTCAAAACCCTTGAATTCTTTATCCCCTCTGCAGGATTCTAGAATTTGCATTCACTCTTCCTTTTTCCCTGTTGCTCTGCATTGTCCATCCTCCCTAGAGTTCAGCTGTTTGGTTTTCTCATTCCTTGGTTGTTGCTGGGTTCCTTGCTGGGGGTTAGCGCTCCCTAGGGCTGTATCGGTCCTTGCTTTTCTGTTTTCTGTTCAAGTGGATTACGTTTTCGTTGGCTTTTGTGGCGTCTTTCAGTCACTCCTAGCACTAAGGTCATTTTTGTCATGACACATTGTCTTTCACTTGCGTACCTCTAATCCATCGTGGTGACTTTAATTAGAGAAATGTTAGTGCTTGCATGGCGAACCTCCGTGTACCATCAGCGGAGGACAGAGGAGACCAAACTGCCACTGTTAGGCACCAAACGCCTCTGCAGTTAGAGGGAATAGCTTAAGCAAAGGGTATACCCAGAAGGTGCTAGAAAGGAATGCACGGCTACCGTGGGAAAAGGGGAAATCCGTGGATTCATTGCTGGATTCAAGCTCTCCACCCAAAGTTCTGAAGGAACAACACCTGCCTAGAGAAGTTGCTGTGATGCAGGCACACAGGCATGTACGGCACCTTGGGGACAGGAGGAGAAATGGGTTTCTGCTCCCTCTGGTTTCCTAAAGGTCATGTAATCTACAGCTCCCAGGGCAAAGGAGACCGCAGTGACCTTCAGCCCTGCAGACGCTGTATGTGTGCACTGTGGCATTCTTCCTGTGCGTTCTGTATTAGAAAGCGGCTGATCTTGCGATAAAGACTGAAAGTGCTTCTGAGATCATTGCCTTCCTGTGTAAGTTGGTCCACCCTCGCAGATGGGGAGTTGTGTCTGTACGTTTCTCTTCCCGTTCCAAGCTGGAGAACTCATGTTTTTGAGGAACAAGGCTGAAAAGCTTCCAACTGTGTGGGGGCACACTCTAGTTAGAGGACTTGGGGTTCATTTTTTGACAATTCTACTTGAGGTTGTTGAGTTATATGCTGCAGATGGGCTTCCTCTGCAAAAATTGCCTAACACGTAAAACCAGGAGATTATGCAAATAGCTCTGATCGATTGGTCCATCACGTCCTGCAGAGTGAACAGGGAGTTCTGCCTCAGATGTGGGTTGATAAACAGGAGTCGGAATGGATCTTGGAAAACCCACTGTGCCGGGTTTAGTCAGGACAGTTCATTTCCTCCGCAGTAGCTGGTATGAGGTTACGTTTTGGGTTTGCCCTGACAAGAGCACTGGTAGCACTGGTGTTTTGAGTTGGTGCTAAGGAGTGTTTGTACCAGTTCGAGGACTTTTCCAGCTCCTGATACTGCCCCTGTGTTTCCAACTTTCTTGCTACAAGCAGCCGGACCACAGGTCAGACAGCTGACCCAGACTGACCACAGGAGTATCGCGTTCCATAGCACGGCATGCTCAGTACGTGGGCCGGGAGTGGGCCGGGGGGCCATGGCTCGTTCGTTAGCTGGTGGGTTGGTTGGGTTTCTCGCTTGATCGTGGGACTTGCTCAGACTCTGCTGTGATCGCTCTTGGGCTCTGGCTTTCGCTGCCCAGGACCTGGGTGTACATCGGTCGGCGGGTGGTGAGCAATCGTATCATTTGGTTTATTATTTTCATTACATCTTAGTAGTAGTATTGCTGTTAATAGTAGTATTGTTAATATTATAAATATCACTATTTTGTTCTTTTATATTCAATTATTAAATTGTTCTTATCTCAATCCACGAGCTTCCTTGTCCTTTCCCCCGATTCTCCTCCTTCCCTGGAGGAGGGGGGAGGTGAGTGGGCGGCTGCGTGGTACTCGATTGCTGGCTGGGGTGAAACCACGACACCCACGTAGCCTTAAACTGTCAGTTGTCATTATCCCCAATGCCCCAGCCATAGCAGCCGCGTTTCTCCCGTGACAGCACAGACCTACAGACTCCCTTCCCGTGACAGGGGTAGCGATTTCAGTACTTAGTGACGTCTGGATAAGCTTGAATTAAAATCAGGCTTCCTGGTCCTTAGGGCAAGAGGGGATCCATGTGCATTCCTCTCTGCATACTCCTGTTTCAGACAGTAAGTACTGGAGCTGCTGTATTCTCACTGAAGAGGTAGGGGAGAAGGGTTGAAAGTAGCTCATTTAAAATAACAGCCAAAATAAGTGGGTTTATTTACATTCTGCTGGAGGCCAGCAGCTGCTCTCAGCCTGGTTTTCTCAGCGAGTCTTTCAGAGAAGTTCGGGAGGTGGGTTCCTTGAAGGTAATCCTTGCCTCAGTGAGACGAAGATGTTGCCCCAGTCTCAGTTCACACAGCGAGAAGAGCTGGTGCCGCGGGTGAGTGCGGGCTGGTCGCCAGCAAACACCCGCTGGATCCTTGCAGAGCTTGCACGCCGCTAGCCTACCTGCAGGCTGTGTCCTGCCGTCCTTTTCTTACTTAACCAAGTGAGAGTAAAACTCTCCTTCGTGCAACTACTGCTCCTCTCTGTTTAACAGCGACCCTCCTATACCAGGAGGTTTAAAAGCTGCCTTCACGTGTGTGAGCAGATGTCAGTGCCCTTACAGCCCGTGTCATTTCGGGTTTGAATCAGAGGATTTTTGTACCAGTGCAGTGCATTTACTCCGCTGTTACAGCGACAGCGGTTTTTGCACATGGGGACCCCTTAGAAGAATCTTTCAGACTTGGACAAGATGGATAAATGAGATGATACTTATGAAAATATCATTATATGTCCCTCACTGTAATCCTAAATTTGGCTGTAAGGTAGGGGAGAACAAACCCGAGGTGTTCCAGAACCTGGGGCCACATTGTCCTTGGTTTCCTAGCATCTTCTCACTAAGCTGTGGAAGTAACAGAGACTGAACCTGCGAATTAATTAAATAACGGTAATGTACATGGGAGGAAACCGGACCTAAGTGCACGTACACAAAAGTAGGCGTCTGGTTCAGGGAAGAGATCCAGGAGTTGTGGCAGTTCAGCAGCAGAGAAATGCTGGGCAAACTGGACGTTAGAAACTGTTATGAACCAAACTGTGCCATTCTGTAGGCTTGGGGCGGGTGTGTGTCTCGCACGCTGTGTGCTCTCGTCGTCGTCTCGGGACTGGTTAAAACAAGCGACGGCCTGGACGGTCGGATGTGACACGTCTTCGCTGTCAGCAGAGAACAGAGATGATGTGGAGGGTGAGGTGATGAAGGGCTGTGAAATCACAAGTGACACAGGGGAGTGCAACAACATAGAATTTAGGGAACAAAGACTGAAATTTAAACAATAGGAAGTATTTTTTCCACAAGAACATAAGTGAACTCTGAAAAGCGTTGCAGCAGGAAGCTGAAGAGGTCAAGAGTGTAAATGGTTCCAGAAAGATTAGACAGGTTCTTGGAGGAAGGATTAATCCCTGTTGATGCCCAGTTGTCCAGCTATAACCTTTAGCTCTGAGAGTCCGTAAAACAGAGATTAAAGGAAGCCTGAAGGGGCTGCCAGGGGGAGGCTTTTCCTATGCCTGCCTTATTCCTAGGCTTCTTCCTCCTAAGCACCTGCTACTGCCTACTTTTCCAGCTAGGATATTGTGCCACAGAACCTTTGATCATACTTGGGGTAGTTTTTCTTAAGTTTTTATGACTTGGGAGATCCCATTTTTTTGTTCATTGTGAGATAAATAACAGAAAAGATGGAACTTATTTTCAAATACTCTCTATAAAGTCCAACGATACTTTCAGTAATACTTTAGTTTCCCACTGTTCTCCCCCTGAGACTCTTCAGGTTAAACACTGCAGCTATTTTCCTAATCAAAGCTGATTTTGTGATATATCCTGCCCTCTGTCATAATTTATTCGCTACGTGTTGCCATTTTCTGTCCAGGCCTACGGTTCAGGTTACGTTCAGTTCTGGCTATAAAGCTCTGGTGAGAACGGTCAAGGTAACCCTCCCTCCGTCTGTGGGTTCTGCGTTGGGTTGCATCGCTCTCTGCGATTCGGTGTTCCTGTTGTCGTGGTAGTTCTAATGAAACCGTTTCTGTTTGCTGGACTGGACTCGTGGGAGGTTCGTTACAAGTGTGTGTTTTGTGCCTCTTGCCAGGTGATTGTGTTTACCTGATGAGAGACAGCCGTAGAACCCCCGACGGCCACCCTGTCCGGCAGTCCTATCGCCTGCTGTCCCACATCAACAGGGAGAAACTCGATATTTTCCGCATTGAAAAACTCTGGAAAAATGAGAAGTATGTTCAAAGCACCTTTTGAATGGGAAACATTCCACTGACCTGCCTGTCAAAACACAGTCATTCCGGGGGAGTTTTGTCATAGCTTAAAAATGCAGCACGAAACATGGTTCAGTTACAAAGAGTCGATGGTTTCCCACTTGTCTCTGCTTGTGCCCCACAACTGCAGAGTGAAGGCATGTACGGTTGGAGGTTTGAGAGGGAGAAGAGATGCAGGTTGATGGGAGGAGCGGCTGCCATGCCAGCAGGCCGTGCTGCCATCCAGCGTGAGCTGCACAGGCGGGAGAGCTGGGCGGGAGCAGTAGGATGCAGTTCAGTGAGGGCA
>NW_010248084.1:0-24933 GCF_000690775.1 Eurypyga helias
ACAGAATGGCTGAGGTTGGAAGGCATCCCTGGAGATCATCTGGTCCAGCTCCCTTGCTCAAGTGGGGACATCTAGAGCAGGTTTCTCAGGATCATGTCCTGTTAGGTTTTTAATATCCTCAAGGACAGAAGTTCTACAACATTCCTGGGAAACCAGTGGCTGTGCCCAGTCACCGTCACAGTAAAAAAATATTTTCTTAGGTTTAAGCAGGCTTTCTTCTGTTTCGATTTATGCCCATTGTCTCTTGATTTCCCCTTCATAAACCTATGCTGACTATTCTTAACTATCTGACTATCTTCTTGTCATGTTCTTGTCCTGAAATTACCTCCAGGAGGATTTGTTCCCTTACCTTCCCAGGGATTCAGGTGAGGTTGACTGGCTGCTTGTTCCCTGGATCTTCTTTCAGTTCCACAGTGTCATTAAGACGCCTCTCACAGTGCCAGTGGTGACGGCTAGTGTGGAGCTTGGGTATAAAGTAAGGGGCCAAAAATTATTGCAGCACCTTTCTTTCCTCCCTGAGGACCACTTGGTGCCATGTACACCCTCAGTCACCAGTTTGGGGATGAGGCCTCTCTTCTGCTCTCTCCCTGTATCCCCAGAGCAGTTGCACACTGCTTTTTTCTAGCAGAAACATTTCAACACGAGCTGAGGGAGAACCCTAGTTTACAGCACAGGGCTTGTGGGCAGTTTAGTTGATTTGGTCACACAAAATGCAATGCTGCTCTCTAGGTAGTTCTGCAAGGGCAGTAAAAGGCAATGCTTGTGTTCTGAAGGGTGGAAGACAGTAGATTCCTCACTACTGTAAATTTGCTGTAAATGGGACAAGATTGTTTAAAATGACAGTGGTTGCTAATACCGTGTTCTCTGTCACTTTTAAACACAGTCGGGTCTCTAGTATAAAGCAGTGTTCATTGGGCTATGAGGGACTGAAAAGTAGCTCATTGCTCTCCTACTGACTTCAGGCAAGTTCCCACCCTAGATTTTATTTAGGCTGAGAAAAGTGATAAATTCAAGGCATGACACAGCTGAACCTACAAAATTTTGCATGGTTTCTAATGAAAATTCATAAAATTCAGCCCAGTTTTGCTGAAAGTTTTATGCATTTTATTCAACATGGGAACTAATTCGATTTTCAGACAAATAACATAATACCTAGCTAGACGGTGTGTGAGTGGGAAGATGGATATGTGGCAGTGACATACAGTTTCATTCATATCTGTAGGAATTAATATTTTAGAAAACAAGAACATTAGTAAAAGCCGAAAAACCAACTTCAGAATCAATTTTGTTCAACATAGCTTGGGTTGAATTTCTGCAGCCTAAAGCTTATGGGAGTTTCTGTCTTTGATGCGACCGCCTGGAAACTAAAAGTGAGTATTCAGAGAGGGACCCATTTCCTGGCACTCCCCTGGACCACTCACTCTTCCTCAGTAGCTGAAACTTTCACAAGAGAGATGACACATATTTTGTCAATTTATCTCTGATAGATGATACAATCTCACTGTCAAAGATGGTGAAAAATACCAAGTATGTTTACCAAGCAAATAAAATGATAGAAGTAAGGAAGTGAAGTCTGTGGGAATCCTGTCAGCCTGGTACTGGTAGTAGAAAGTTCCAGGCTGGCAGGGTGTTTCTGTCTTACACCTTTCCTCTCATAGCTGCTCTGCCAGACTGCTCTTTCCTGATATTTAATAATCAGAACAACGGTAGTTTAGGGCTCTTTATTTTCTCCTCTCTCTCTCTCTGCCTATTCATGAGGATAGGGACAGCAGTGATGTTGCTGTACTTGCCAAACCCCAAAGTCAAAGGACTTCTGGTCCCTTGGTGGGTTTGAATCATAGGGCCCGTGCCCCGAGCACCTGAATAGTGCTGCTTTGTGCTGTTGCAGGACAGTGGTGGTGGATTGAGAGCCATGAAACCCTTAGATAGCTGGCATGTGTATGGCATGTCTGTAGTGGTCACTACGATGGATAGTTGACATACCTGGTCAGAGATAAACTCGTGAAAAAAGCTGTGGTTAAGCATATGCAACTACCAGATAAATTTGCTATGTAAATGGACACTCTTCATAGGGCATTTCCACTTGCTGGGTATGTGGTTTTAGTTGTTAGATCATAAATCACTGGCATGTTAAAAATCAGTTAATGCAAATTACGTGAAATCCTTCATGCAATGAAATAATTTTCAAAATGGTATTCATTGTCATCAGGGCAGTTTTTCCACCATGAAATCAGTTTTCGAATGACTTGACTCAATAGACAAAAGAAGCAGTTGCAGTAATAAGGCATCATTCATGTTGCAAAGCTGATTGGAAAGTGTGAAGACAAGAGCTCTGTAATGTCTTAGATGATTGAATTTTGAATTGCAAAGAAGACTGTATCTATTTTTTACCGTTGCAAAACAAGCTGGTTGTTTTTTGAGGTGTATTATCAAATTCTTTCCACAGTTCACTTGTAAAATATATAAAAACTATTGCATCCTGATTGAAAGAACTGTAGCTTCCCTTAATTACTGAAAAAAGGAAAATTGTCCTTCAGAGATTTTTTTAAACTGAAAAAAAAAAAGAATTTACTTTCAAGTCTTCCTTCACTGCACTACCATGCAAAATTTTGGCTTTCAGTGTTCTTAAGGAACTGTATTGCAAGAGAAAAGGAAATGCTTTTTTCTTCCTTACAAAAGATCTGCCACCATTTTGGGGCCTTTTTTAACGAGTTTTTTTGTCACAGAAAGGGGAAAAAGATAACAATTAATAAATAGTTCAGTTGTATATGTTTCCACAAAAGCCTAAGAGAAATTAATCAGATGTACCCACATACTTCCAGCATTGCTTCCACCTCCATGTTCCAGGGCAAAATAAATGTGTGGGTCAAGCTCATTTGAGCACTTGGTAAGGAGGATGTAAATGTGGCGGCTGCTGTCAGACCCACTGGACGGGGAGCGCTGCTCTTCAGAGCTCACCTGTGACCTCGCCTGTGACCTCTTTTTGCCACCACATAGAGCAGTAAAAAGCTAAATTGAGCTTCTTTATTCCTTTGCTGGGGCACAGCTGCCCTCCCCTTCACAGAAAAGCCTGAGCTCTCTCCAGAGCTGAGGAGACTGTAAAAAAGTAAGTTGGGCACAGACTGGGACACGGGTCATTTTCCCTGGGAACTGAGAGCAGGGAAGCTGGAGAGAGGGGTGTAATTATGGCCCAGCTCTGGAGCAACCCAGTACCATCTTGAAGACCAGAACATTGACTTGCCATTTTCTTCACTGATTCTCAGTATCTTGGGACACCTTGACCCAGCCTAAGGCACAACTTCAGCATGGTTTCAAATGAAGATCAAAAATAATAATAATAATAATAATATGTAGTCTGCCAAACACAATGGTTTTGTGGATGGGTCTATAGTTCAAGGTAAAGGAGGGCTTTTCACATTTGAAACTCATTTCAGATTCAAGTGTGAATGTAAAATGAAGAGACTGGTTTTGAATCAATGTCCTATGCAGATGCTCTGTTCTGGGTGCACTGGGAGTGCACATTTTGATATTGATTCATCCTTTTCGGAGGTATAGTATATTTGCATGGAAAGAGCGAGCAAAAGGGTCCAGAAAAGGATTTAAATAAGAAACAGCTACTGCACAAGGCCTTCTTGCACTGCGGCTCTTCAGCTGAAGCTCCACAGCAGACGGGCACGTGCAGCTTTACTAGTCTCTCTTCTGGAGGGCTATTTGCTCTGTCTTTTCCCGTTCTGAAGGAAGTGGTGGCGCACACCCACCTCCACAAAAGAGTTGAATGTCGGAGTCAGCCCTGGGAAGTTGCTGAGTGGCATTGCTGGGCCCTGGCATCCCCTCAGCCACCAGCCTCTTCTGCTGCTGCATGCTGCCGGTGGTCCAGCACCTTCCCTACGCAGTGCAAGGGGGAATTGCCCTTGAAAACTTGGCTCACTTCCTCGGATTCTGTGCTCTAAGTTCACCTAACAAAAATAGCTATTTTGTAATTTAACTCCAGTTTCTTAAAACTCATTCTGAGTATAAAGATTTTCTGAACACTAAAACCAGTTTATTCAGTAAATATCCATTTATTTTAGATGTTTAAATCTGTTATTCTTAGCCAAAATGAGCTGATCGGCTGTTAGAAGTATTATTGTAATAACTGGACATAAGTATTGACATTATGTAAGTCTGAAACAGGAAAAACATCTATCCAGTCACTGCAGTAAGTATGCTTTACAGAACAGAGCCCGAAATTTTCCAATAGATCACCACCTATTTTTCGTCCTGGCATTCTAATAAACACCAAGGGTACTGGGGAACTTGCAACCTTTGGGTAAATCAGCAAGTACTGAAAGCATTGCAAATGCAGGGCTGTGTACTCTGTCACCCCAGTCTGATTACCGATCCAGAATTCTGGGCTACATCGTCTGCTCTTAATGGAGGTGTAACACGTGCACTGTGGATTTTGCCCTCTGTGTGGGAGATTAAAGTCCTCAGTACTCTTGAGACAGTAGCAAAACTCCTAATCAGTAATACATCTATTGTTACATCTGTTCTCAGAACAAATCATGCTGGGACTGCCAGAGGTAATAAAAGCTGCATTTTTATGCGTTAATGTCTTTCAATGATTTTGAGGCCTGACTGAAGACAATGGCACTTCACGGGTTTGCTTTCTGTGTGGATTCTTCTGTGTCAAGTAAAGTAAAACTCACACGGCAGCTTCTCCCCCTTGCCAAGGTGCTTGTACTCATCTTTTTACCTGACTCCACTTACAAAACTGAATTATTGGTCAAGTTTGGCTGACCTTGGACTGCTCAGAAGCTACTGGTGGAAAGATAAGACAAGCAAGCACACAAAAACTATGAGTAAAGAAGTTTCTTTTCCTTAGGGAACCAGTCTAAAATCTTAGTAACCACAAAGAATCCATCGTCGTGTAAGTTCCCTGTCTATCAAATGTACATGGAGTGCAGCCTGAAGAAGGTACCTTGTGTGAATAGGTTGGCATCGAATTCTAACACCTCATTAAAGTATTTTGCTACTCAGTTTTTTGTGATAAATGTTTTGCATAAATATTGATAGTCTTAATTTCCTAAGTCCACTTGTGACACCTTGTTAGCAAGTTGTATCACTGTTTTAACTGTTTTGTTTTCTGTTGTTATTTGTTAAAAAACATGTTGAATTTTTTGATTCTCAAAAACTTCCATGGGCAGTGCAGTCATCTGCGGTGTGAATTTATGTTTTCGGGCAATATAATTGCTTTTCCTTCTTGCTATTTCTTTAGGAATAGTTTATGGTGCTACAGCAGTTTGCAGGCCACAGGTAGAAATGGCCACTCTAAACTTGCCCTTTCTTTTAATTTGATTATATTGTGTTTATATTCAGCCAAGTCTTGGAACTATTCTAAGCTGAAGTCTGAATAACATTCTATAATACTGAGGTAGAAATTTTTTGCACCTTTTGATTTTCAAACAAATCTGTACTCCCTTGGTATGAATCAGGTTAAGTATGTGTGCTGCCGTGGGAAGTGGAACCACATCTCTGGGAATCAGAGTGAAAGTAAGAAGAGTAACAGCAAAATATTTCCAGGCTCAGTCACATTTTAATGATGATTCCAGCAGAGCATAATACTGACTAGCATCTTGTACAGTGACAAGTACAAAGGAGTGCTGTGGAAGCAAATCTGGTCTTGTTCATGTTAATGGGAATTGTACCACTGATTTCAGTGGAGTCAGGATTATAGGTTTGGCATTTTTTAAATTTTTTTATTGTTGCTTTTTTCATATTTATGTCACTAGACACCATAGAAGATTGACAAAAATCCAACATACTCTGCTCTTGCTAGAATTGCTGGTTTTCCTCTCTTTTTCTAAGTGTTTTTTAAAGTTCAGTATAATGCTTCTCAGCCAGCCTTCATTTAATTTCTTATCTTTATAGACAAACCCCATGCATCCTGTTACTGTTCACATGGTAATTACAGACTTCTTTTCTTCTGAGCAGACAGTAAATATAGTGTTCTTTTTGTGTTTGGATATGGAGTCTGGAGTAGCCCTGGGGTCATCCAAGATCCATGAAGGAGCAGCACTGTGCCTTGGCTGGCAGCTAAAACCTGTTCTGCATCAGCCGCTTTAGTGCAGAATTGGTTAGCTTGGGGGACTGGTAATGACATAAGGAGCCTTTTCCAGAAACGTGCTGGAAGGGGGCTCATGAGAACATCTTGTTAAAATTCCACTTTTGTAAGCGGAAATTTCTTTGCCTCAAAGATCAGTCCCTTTCCACGTATCATTTAACATCACCATGAAAGATGACTTATCTCTGAGGCTAATAAAAATATTTTGCTTTCTGGCATATATTATATGGTATTGAAAAAAAAAAAAATAAAAGGGGTGTGATATGTCACACACAAATTCCCAGCAAAAGAAATCCAATTGAGTATTTTCCAAGTATATTAACATTCCTGATTCCCCAGGTAGAGTCCCCCATCCCTCATGTCTAGTGCCACAAATGAAGAATACCATCAAAACGAAGAGTATTTTCACCCATAAAATGATTGCAGACTGATGGTGTTTACTTCATTGGTGGTGGCAGAGAGATGACAAAATTTTGTGATAAACAAAATGATTGGGGTAATCACTATCACCACAGTCTTGTTTTTACCAAATAAATGAATACCATTTGTACTGATTAGCCACTGATGGCATGCTGAATGTTAAACTAAGCATAGAGAAGATACGGGGTGAAATCCTGGTCCCACTGGAACCACTGGGATTGTTAAAGATTCCATAGACTTCAGAAGGGTAAAACATTGCGATTTAGCTGGGATTTCTGCTCGGGGACTGTGCATCATAATGGCCTGCAGGCATGGCCCTGAGAAATGCATACTTGAAGTCAGGTTCCTACGTACCCATTTGGGCCCTGAAATAAATGGCCGAACTTTCAAAAGCACTGAGTACTTACCAGCTGGTGCTGATGAAACCATCCCAATGTAGTTCATTCTAGCATACACAGACCAGTGAATATTTATCCCAAGTAAGCATTGTTCACTTTTTTCACACCAGTCATTGCAAAAAAACCTTTGAGTAAAAAAAGGAACAAAACCCCAGCTTATCAAAAAGCGATATTGCAGAACTCACCTTATTGCTTTGGTATTTTCTCCCCCTCATGTTCAGGTATGAAATAAAATGTGGATTCACAACTTGACTGCAGAATTGCAAGCAGATGACAATCAGCGATTTGTTCCCTGCTGCACGACCTAGATCCTCCACCGGGAATACAACAAAAAAATTGGCTGTGGAGCATGACTTGAACATACTGATGAGAAAAGGTATTCAGTAGTGTATCAAACTCTCTTATTTTTTTCTTTTGTGCACTGTAGGAAAGTGTTCTGATGATCAAAACTGTTGGGTTTTAAGTGTCCTTCACAGGCTAAGATGATCAGTGCTGCTGGAATACTGAATATGAGTTTTCCATAAGTATGAACAAAAAGTCGTTGTGGAAATGGAAGAATGTCAAAATATATGTAGAAAATAAGTAAATAAAGACAAAAAGAGGATTGGTGGAAGACATTAAATCCCTTTAAAAGTAGGTCAGTTTTATGATACAATGATCACAGGTCAAAAAAGAAAATTTTCAAGTCAGCATCTTTGTTGATCCTTGGTAGTTTTGCACAAATAAACAACCTCAGGTCTGTTCCATTAAATTTAAGTCATATTGATTTGACCCTCCTGTTCTCTGAAAAGTGGCTGTCATCTACCTCTGTGTGTGTTTACTTAGAAAGATCTAACCTGCTATATTTAAAGTATTGCAAAAGTGGCTTAACTGAAGTCTTGTTTTAAGTCTATTGAAACTGAATCATTGCAGTCTTGTGTAGATGCATTTAAATCAATGTGTAGCTGCCATATAAAATTCCACCCTTTGAATTAAGCTAAGTCAACATAAGTCAGTTGTAAATCAATTTAACTGTGTCCACATGTGGATTTGCTTCATGTTTAATGAAATTGATTTAAAGAAACAATCCTAGTGAAACCACTACCACTTTCTTTTGCAGGCAAAGCCTATATCATGTTGATTTATTTGGAACTAGAACTCTTCTGGCATACATATTGAATAGCCAGCATAGCTCTGCAGCTGCACTGTTGAACATCAACCTGAATTCTTGGTCTCGTTATCGATTTGGCTGATAAATTTTCTTGCATGAAGCCATATTTCTCCTTCAGTGAGATTTAACCCATGCATTTGTCTTTCCAAATGGACTGGGTTTGGTTTTTGGGTTTGGGTTTGTTTTGGGGTTTTTTTGGAGTAATCTTATTAATTTCATCCAAACAGGATTTCACCCTATATTTTGGTCCTGCCATAAGTAGCACAGGGTCCTCATAGCAGCAGTTACATTCTTAACATAATAGTCCAGCTTTTCAGTTTGATTGATGAATACACAAACAAGGAAAATTTTAAACTCAATCAGAACAAATGGCTATGTATTGTCTATCCAGGATGTTCTGGTAGGGTTTCCATTGTATCTAGGAAATTGATGTTCCCATGAATTTATGGTTTCAGATGACAGCATTCTTCATATTGGTCCTGATTAAATAATAACATTAGGTCTAAGACTAGCTCCAACCATTAGTACTTCTGGAAATTGTGTAAAGATTAATTCATCTTTGTGCACATGTTTATCTTATAGTGAACTGAGTTTTGTTTCCTATCCAGAATTTGTGTTTATTACATATGTAATTAATTTTTGTGATCTCTTCAAAAGAAAGGAAAAGTTCAGACTTGCATATCCCCAGTTTCTAATGTTTGAAAATCACAGAATACATCTGGGAGAGACATATACAGAAACACCCAATGGGTACCTATGTTTTTTGTCTGGACAGTTTTTTTCCCAAATATGCCAGTTATTCTAATA
This sequence comes from Eurypyga helias, assembly GCF_000690775.1. Classification (NCBI taxonomy): domain Eukaryota; kingdom Metazoa; phylum Chordata; class Aves; order Eurypygiformes; family Eurypygidae; genus Eurypyga; species Eurypyga helias. The sequence goes on from NW_010248084.1 coordinate 8,879, forward strand.
AAAGCTATTACTGCTCCTTGCAGACTTTACCTGGCTGGTAGCCATAGACAATTACAGCTACAGTAACGCTGCTGCTAGTGTTGTGCTCATCGGTGTCACTCGTCCTGCACACCAGTCAGAAATTCAGTAGGAGCATGGGGATGCTAAGCTAAAGAAAAATCAGTAGTGGTGTAGACTTTCTCACCTATTTGGTCTGGATGAACATAGCTAATAGCAGTTAATTTGTACATGCTGATTATTTCCTAACTGTATTGCAGGGCAATACTAGATTTCTTATTTCACAGTGCCACATCCTAATGAATATTTTCTGTAGTATGTAATATATTATTTGCTTGTGGTGGTGTCTTCTTCATTGTCCTAACCTGTAGTTTTCTGTAAGTGTTCTAAAGGGAAATTCAATAAAAACACGCATGTCTGTAAAGGAGAAAACAGATGCAGAGCACAAGGCAGACCCTCAGCTCATGCTAAAGATATACCAAGTGCAAATCCGTCTGCCAGCCAGTGCCCTCTCAGGGTTGTCATTCCAAGCATAGTGTGAGCATACCATTCTCAGTATAACACTAACACGAGCATCCAAATGCTTTGAGATTTTTAAGGGGGAAAATTTGAAAACTGTCTTGGATTTGCTGTGAGTACCTTCTTATAGTATAGTTAACTATGATATAGTTAACTATGATATAGTTAACTATATAACATAACTATGATATAGTTACTATATAACATAACTAAGATATAGTTAACTTAGATAAAATATTCAAAAGAAAACACTGAAGGAATGTTACCAAGAGAGTAATCAAAGATAGAGAGCTACTGACTCAGCATATTTCATTACTAAATATGGAAGTTTTTAATCCAATCTGTTGCTTGTTGGCATCAAAACTGAGATTCAGAGTACTCTAGTCTCTGGAGACAAACTCTTCTTATTTTGAGCTGTTCCTACCTGGCTCTGATCCAGACCCACCTTTCCCCATCCCTTGTTCCTCATCCTTTGTATGAATTTTAAGCCTACCAGCTCAGTCTCTCAGATCAAAATAGCCCACTATCCTGTCCTCATCTCCTGTTCCTCATGTTTCTAGTCCCAGCTCTTCCTGTTCCCCCTACAGGACCCAGTCATCTCTCCTTATCCCAGACTTACTGCCCAGCTCTCACTGACACCTCTTCCTTCAGTCTTGGGCGCTCTGGAGTCTCTAAAAATGCTTTAATTCTCAAACTGCTGGTCCATGAGGCAATGATAAGCAGTCTAGGAAATAATTTCATTTTCAGATAAAGTATGTTTTCAATTGAGATGTTGACCCATAAGGAATTCAGGTGGTTGAGAGGCTTTACTGAGCAGAAGACTTAGGCACTCCTGCTCTAGAATAAGTTTCCATGGTTAATTTGACAATAAACTTCTTCTTGCCACGTATGTGACTTTTAAATATCTAGAAAGATTTTTTCAATTTCAGTTTTATAATTGGTTGGGTTGGCAAAATCTTCTATGAATTCCTGAACTGTGCACATCGGCCTGACTTCATCTCTCATCCAAACCATCAATTCTATTTCTGTGGCTCTAGCCCATCTATTTTTACACGAGGACTTTGTGTGTTACATTCTGCGCTGTGCTGGCCGTCACACTCTCAGTCTTCCCTTCATTCAGACACGCAGTTTCCAGGGCATTGTCTTCCTAAAAACTTCTGTCTCCCATGACCTTGTTTGCAAGCTAGCAGCTTCTCTTCTCAGCTCTTACTTATTCCAGTGCTATTGTCTTTAGTCGCTACCTGGCACTTAGCCCACTGCTTCCAGGCACATACATCCTTGCCTTTTCTTCTGCTTTTTAAAGCATTCTTTCTCTTGTTACTGTCAAATATAGCTCCCTCCTTGTATAGGTTCTCCTGCAGGATCAGACCTGTGCTTGCCTCTCTGTTCCAGCACCAGCCTTTGCCACGCTGCTTGTTTATTACTCACCGTTCACCATCACATTTAGCAGAAGCAAAGTATCTCCCCGTGGCAGCAGTGTAAAAGCATACACTGTTTTTTTAAAATTACAAACAATGTTCATCATGTTCTCTTGGGAGAACTTGTATTCTAGCCTGTTTGGGGAAGCCTTTTAATTTTTTTTTTCTTTTTCCCCTGCAAAATCAGAAAAACAAATTAAAAGTACCCAGGTTTTGGGGTTTGGTTGGTTGGTTGGTTGATTGTGGGTTTTTTCTTCTTTTTTTTGAATGTTCCCAAATGCTGCCTGCTTCCCAGGATCTCAGATGGAAGTATGCAATTAGGCAATTTTAAAGCTTGTCAAAGCTACAGACAGTACAAGACCAGACAATACAGCATAGACATAACACATTAGAGTGAGAGTTACATTTATAAAATAAGAGGGGATGTGCATAATAGGGAAAGGAGTGAATCGAGGGCAGGAGGGGAAATGGAGTGCTGAAATTCCTTCAGCAGTCTCAGTGGTTCTTAAACAATCGTATCTTAGCTGCACACTCCAAGCGTTTTCAAATTTGTCTCATTGCTCTCTAGGGTGGAAAGCTGCTCTTTCTGTGCGGTTCCTTCAGAGCAGCCAAACACCCTTTTTTCTATTCTGGGCTCAGGGCTATTTATCTGTTTTCTGCAAATTCATACACTCAGTGAAAGCCTGATCTCTGCAGCCATTAACACCCAAAGTAATGGTGGCCTGATGTCATACATTTCAGCAAATAAACACAGTGAATGTGGGTTTTCAGAAGTTTGTCTGCTGAGGACTACTTCAATTCTTTGGTCTCCCTGTGTTCCTTCATCTGCCTGACTGCTGGACAGTCCCGAGCAGGACTTAGCAGTGTCCTGTTTTCCTTATCATGGCGCTCTCAGGCATTACTGAAAAAGGCCTTTGCCAGCTCAAACTCCATAATGTGTCTGGTAAAGTTTATATTTATCTTTTTGGATGAAGCTGTCTGCAAGCCATAAAAAAGCCTCTTATTACAACATATGCTCTGCCACTGGGAGCCTTTCGAGGAGTGACCTGCTTTCATAAAGAGCTTCAGGCTGGTGCAGTTGTTCATTAGCAAAGTGTTGTAGGGTGTTCTGGGACCTGTGACGGTCCAGGATTACCTGATCGAGTCTCTGAATTTTAATTATCGCTACAGTAGTAAAGGCAGCAATTCAGAACACCGTTCAGCATTGGGAAAGGGAGAACACATTTGCCACTTTCCTCATAATAATTGGGATTTCTTCAAATGATAGGCAGGGTGCTAACCAGAATCACACAGGAGACCTACAAATGCTATTAATTTCTATTTAATAAGTTAGGAGGGTATATGCAGAGAGGCAACAGCAAATATAGAGATATTTATATAGAATATTCATTTCTGTACTTAAAAATCTTTCTGCAGCAGCTCAGGGAGAGATGACACTTCCTGTTCACCTCATTGGGGGAACTCAGGGTTTAAATAAGGCTTCTCTAGCTAGTTAAAATTTCTTGGCAATTTATTACCTTGGTCCTTAATTGCATTCATTTCCCTGTGGAGATTCCTTTGAGAGAGATTCTCTATTACATGGCTGCTGGGAGATTTCCAACAATTCACATTTTTCCCAATTAATTTCAGACTCAAATATTGACTCATTTTGGGAATGAAGTGATAATAGGACTGAATTTCTGGTTCGGAGAACTGGATATATGTACCATGGGGTATTAATCAGTATATACTATTAATTTATGCCCCATTGGATGATTCTGTAATGTCTGCTGTCTAGATGAACTTTCAAAGTTTTTGCTTCAGAAGCAAATCGAAAGGAATAATGTGATGATGGCTTAATGCCTCTGAAGATAATGAAAGTGTCAGAGACTCTTTAGCTCATGATGTGAGAAGCTGGTGAAAATACGAGATCTGAATGCTGAAATTAAACACAGGCTAAAACACGAGAGTTTGGATTTTGTGGAAGATAAACCTCCTTTTCTCCATCCAAGCCTAAAATATCACATGATCACTGGATTGCATGCAATAGTTCAAATACGTTGTCAGTGACTGTCAAATTTTTAACAAATCCAACTTGATTTGGATGCAAAACAGAACCCAAAAGCATTTTCAGGCTCATTGCTAGGACTCATTCTGTATCAGTTCTAACCAGTCATCTGCCAGCACTGTTGAAAAGAGATATCAATTTGAAGTTAAAACATCACATGGCACCTCTGCTTTAGTCAGGGAGTGTAACAGTATTAGGGCTTTCCTCAGTGTCGCTCTCCAAAAATGACTCTTAAACTGTACAAGTACCTTTTATGAAAAAAAAGGTTTAAGGAACGGTGTGTGGATGGATCCCTGTCCTCCAGGATTTCCCTGCTTTCAAATTCCTAACACACTGCCCTCTCATACGATGATGTCTCTGCTGTGCTCTTCTGCGCTGTGCTACCGAAGCCCCTGTAGATTTGTGAATAAGTAGCCCCACCACACCAGTGTGCTCATACCCAGCGGGTCCTTGTGTTCTAAGGGTTGGAAAGATTCTTTCTTTTCATCAGAAATCTTTTTACAATGTTAATAATTCACTTTTTTTTTTTATTACAGAGTACTACTATTCTACCCAAAAAGGCTGTTTAATCTGGCCTTTCAACCTTAAGCAGCTGAGAAATGCCTGCTTTTTCAACTAATTCCCAGAACTAATGCCTGTCCATAAAGGAGGTATTGAGCCTGACATGAATGTACTTTTTGGAAATCATATTGCTGTTTGCCAGAGCTTGCTACATATCTGGAAATCGAGCCTGCAGTGATAGTTAGATTGCAGGCATTTGTATTTTTTTTTTCTCTTAAAATTTCTCCATAAAGCTAATTCAACTTTTCAGTAGGGCATATTTGGTAGTCTGTGTTACAGGTTGAAAGGTGTTTGCTTCTTTAGATTTCACTAGCAAGTTTATTCTCCCCCATAAAATCTTGAAATATGTGACCAACAGAAGTGTATAATCCCCGGAGTGCCTATTCATTGGATGTGTTTCCACTCAGAGCGTTACAGATGCTCAGTCAGAGAAAACAGTTGTGGCAATACAGGAAGCAGCTAGAAAATTAACAAGGTCTTAAAAAGCAGAAAGAAATCTGCATGAGTATAGGAGCTGGATAATGGCAAGACTATGAATAATCTCCATCAATTGGATAGATGAACTTCCAGGTGTTACTTACCTGTATGTCTTTGAAATGTAATTCCAGCACCACCATAGTTTTGGCTGGCCTATGAGTTTTAAGGCCAGATGTGCCCATAAAGGGAATCAAACTACCACAGCAACCACAACAGCCATGTGTGTAAGTACATATATATATATATGTGTGTGTGTGTATATGTATATATTAAAAGAAAAAAAAGAGAGAGAGAAAGAAAGCTGTAAAGGCAAATACATATAGATAAGCAATGATGTATTAGATCCATGTTCACCTTGATGTCAGGGCCCTGAGGACAACACCGAGCTCTGCAACCTCTTCCCCCATCCTTGGGTTTTGGCTGATGTGACACAGGCAGGTCAGGCTGCTGGGGAAGCAGCTACCTTGGGAGAAAGAGCTGTGAGAAGCCTTGTTGGTGGCTTCCCCCTATAGCTTGGGAGCCAAATTTAGCTCAAGCCTCAGCCTCGGTCCTTGTTTGAGCTCTATTGAAGGAATGCCCTGCCTGGCCATGCCCCTCCACTCATCCTGACTTTTTCTTCTTGATTTGACTTCCTGACTGGTGCCACAAGGTTGCCACCTCGTTGTGAACATGTCTGGAAACCGTGGGACTCTTGGCTGACACCAGTTAACAACATCAGCAGACGCTCTCAGCTGCCTTTGCATTGGTACCATGGTTCTGACCCCTTGTTGGTGAGAACACTGCCCCAGCTTGCCTTGCAGTTGCCCTCAGCTCACGGCAGCCTGACCTTGCTGCTCCTTGGTAGCATCTCTTCATCCACCCCCTGAGCATCCCACTGCAATGAAAACACAGCACTTCACACCTCAAACGAGAGAACTAACATACTTATTTGTGACACAAGCAGGGTTGGGACATGGTGAGAAGATGTGACATCCTGGTTAGGAGTTTTCCCAACAGTCAGCACCTTCTCCAATCGTTTGATATTTCTCTCGTGGCAGGATAACAAGCACTTTGTAGGGACATGGAAAATAGAGAGTTTAGAAAAATTTGTGGTTTCTAACTGATGTCAAAATATTCCTGCCTATTATTGCTTCCTCATTATATGTTTGCCAAACACAACACATAAGTACTTGCAGCAGAGACTTAGGCTTGAACTGAGGTATTTGATACTGTGGGAGCTGTAGCTCATCACAATGAGACTTCGCATGCAAAGGTTATTTCCTTTCCTGTATAAAAGGCAGTAGAAATGACTGAAGAAAAATAAGCCTATTGCCACAAATCATCAACTTTTGTATTAAGACTCCTGTTAATTCATTTGACGCGCCACGTTGTTATAGTCAAGGTCTGAGAGTTTTTGAGCCCAGACTAGAAAATTGGGATAGGCAATCTCAGATTCCAGGTGAGAGGGAGTGGTAAACAGGGGAAGAGATTGGGCCTGTGGAAGAGAGGGGACTGGTGGGAGCCAAAGGGGGAGCATTTGAGGTGAAAAAAAAGTAAAAATCAAAGGTAATGAAAGAAAGACAAAGTAAAGCTCTACATGGATAGAAATCACAGTACTCCATAGCTCAGCATCCTGTATTACCTTTACCTCCCTTCAGCCTCCCCCGCCCCACCCCCCCAATCAGTGCGTCATTCAGGTTATTGGCACATCACGTGGTGTCGTTTTGCAAAAGTGACTTTCTTCTGTGCTTCCAACACGGGGACTCGCAAGCCTCTGTGGGCTCAGAAACCAGACCGGACAGCACAGAGAAGGTTTCTGCGGGCACTCCTTTTCAAAAGCAAAGTTAGTGCTTTCCTGCAGGGAAACCGTGTCTTCGGTGTACTTCAGTGCTGAGATAACATTGTACTATCTGCAAACAAATCATCTGTATTGATTTGTCCAGTTAGGTGTGCCTGCCAACATGTCATTAACTCCCTGCTATACCTAGAGGAACAGAAGACACCTCCCGTAACTGATAACATGATTTAAACGCATCCTTTGTGCCAATATTTCATTCCCTTAAGGATCTTGTGAAATTTGATACTCCTTTTACTCTCTTCCTGGATCATTTCATATTCAGCCATGTAGTAAACTTTCTATACCTATGCCAGGAGATAATAAAGTATGCGTTTAAAGCAGAAAATGTCATTAGATGGGTTAGTCACAACCACTGGTTAGGTTTTTATGCACAAGTAGTGTAAAAAGCTCTAACACTGGAAGGAACTTGGTGTGAAACAAACAAAAAAATTAGTAATTTTTTTTTTTCTGGTTTCTGCAAAAGATGCACTTTGTAACCAACTTTGAATTAAAACTGGGCTGAAAAGTTCATGGAGAAACATGGTGTCCCCTGCTTAGCATATTTCCTTGAAAAGTCTGATCTCTCTTCTTGCTTGTCTTTCACCTAGATCTTGAAAAATAATTGTCTTAATACTGTCTTAAAACACTGTGTTCCCTCACATCGTTTCTTCTTTTTATCACAAGCCAACTGCATGCTTATTTTAAAGGGGAATTTGATAAATGTTTCAATCAGTTCCTGAGGTTTAGCATTCAGTGTTTGTTTAGAATACAGTAACTTAACAAATTTAGTTTTATTTTTATCCAACAGGGTGAAAATTTCTTCAAGGAAGGGAGGGGAGGAGGGGCGGGGAGCAGCAGGGAGGCATAGTTTCAGAGGCTGCTTTTCTCTGTCCTCTCAGGAACTCCTACAATTGGAGAATGACCCCTTTTGAATTTCTCCTGTATGTCGGATTTAACATATCTCTGAGTGTTTCTCTTCAGCTGGCTACAAAGCTCTTGCACTTGACCCATCCTCAGTGTTCTGCTGTTGATGTTTTTCTATAGTATTGATCCTCACGAGGCCTTTTGTGTTTTAGCTGCTTCATCTAGCTGGGCAATTGTGGCCTCTTGAGCCTGGAAAGAGAGAAGAAGGAGGCACTGTTCCCCAAGTCTTTCAGTCACTTGTGGGCTTGCACCAAATAGTTACCTACTCACCCTTCAGAGGTTTCAAAGGAGGGACGGACCGTCAAGGATTCCTGGCGCTGAGTGTGAAAGAGTATGGTACAGAAAACAGCACAAAATCAGAAGAAACAAAGGGAAGTCTTAAAACAAGATGCAGTTCAGCAGTGAAATTCCTTACCCTAGAAAATCGTGGGTGATGACAGTTTACATAGCTTAAGGAGGACATTTGTCGGGTTAATATAAGAGAAATAAAATTGAAGGTTGTTAACTACAAAAGGCGGTCCTGACCTCCAGGGTCTTAGAAATGGGAACAATATCGCAGGAAAACGTCACACCGTGTTTGTTCTGTTACTTGTGCTCCCCCTTAGACAGGTATTTCTGGCTGGTTTTGGAGAATGGGTACTGGCAGAGATGGACCTTTGGTCTGACCCAGAACATGTGTTCTTATGTTTCTGAACACGTAACCATCTTAACTAGAGTGGGAGGGGGAGGTGTTTATTTTTGGCATGGGTTCTTTTCTGGGATGGAAGGTCAGATTCCAAAATGGGACATAAAGAATGAGGAACAGAAGTTCTTCTGTAAGGTGTTGGGTGTTCTTTTTCTGATCAGAACTTCAAATAGCAAATGTGCTTGTGTTCTTCAAATGTGGCATGTTTTCCCATTTCACCTTGCCTTTTTTCCTTCTCTAATCTAAACTTACCTAACTACCTAGAGAGTCCTAGATTCCTTTAAACTAACTTCAATTACCTAGCTAGAGAGTCTATATTTGTATCAAGGTCACTGCAGGGTCCCTTTGCAGCCAGTGAAGAATATGAGGCACCTCCAGTGGGTGATTCATATCATAGGTGGGCTGCACCTCCCTCAGGAATCATGAATTAAATATGTAGGAAGCCTAACATGACCTTGTTTCTATTTTAAGCACATCAGCTAAGTGTCTAACGCGTCAAGGCCTTGAGTTAGGTAGGAACAGAAATTACTATCCTTGTACTTTATATCCTTTTGGAGATTATGTGCATGTGTCGAGAAAAGTCATCGACTCTTTCAAACTTCTAATCCACAGAAACCGTGTCACAGCTGTTATGACATGAATATAAAATCAAACTCTACAATAAACAATAATGAAGGACAGATTTTTGGGATCTTGCATTTCCAGATTGTTTCCCCACACTAAGAACTTTATCGGGATAAACCAGAACAAGTTTAATAGGCAGAATACATAATACGACATAAAATCAACATTTTTGCACAGCAACCAACACAGGTCCTGCTGTAATACGTGGCTAATCATTCTTCATTTTCTAAGTACAAAAGAAGAAACCATAAGGATTTTATTTGCCATGCTATTGTTGTATCTGTTTCTATTGGAATTCCTTTCTAATTTAGTAATCAAGCTAATTTTGTACACAATAAAATGTTGTCATGATAACTTAGTTTTACATTTTCCTAGGGAAGAAAAAGCAGATGCATAAATGAGGTTTCCTGTAAGCAATCTAGTGGAATGTGATTCTTAAAACTGAGCACTTAACAATTCTTACTTGTAACTCACAGAGACACGCAGTTACCGTAGCTTTCCTTTTGGAAGTATGCAAGAATTTTCAATACTGCTTCTACCACAAGCAGCAGAACTCTAGAAACCGTTGTTATGAATTTTACTTTTCTTCTCAAGAATTTCATTAGATGAGCAAGAGTGGTTTTGAGTTCTCAGTTTTGGCAATATCCACACAGAGTATGAGAATTAAATGCTGTTTCTCAAGACTTTACCAATTCAGTTTTCATTTTATGAAAGGATGATTCAGATACACTTTGTGCCGTGTTTTCATAGGTGGCTTATCCAAAAGGGATTTTTCTCAGAGATGCTATCACATTTCTTTTATCTGGAATGTTTGAGTATTCTCATTTTGCAGATGAGAAGACTCCTGTTCAAATATCCTGAGATTCATACACAGACACTCATCTCGGTTTCTTCATTGATACTGAACCATTCCTCTTGAGATTGTCACAAAGCACCCAACTGGCACTGGTCTTCTTATAAATGCCAGTGGTCACGCTGCAACAATTATCTGGGAAGACCATGTCAGTGTCCACTCCAGTCCCTCCAAAATAAACGTTTTTAATCTGCAGTAGTGACTTTTCATCCCAGAAGTAACCTGTCATGAAATGGGGCACAGCCTCAATTTAAGAGTGGATCCCAGCACAAGATCTATAGAGCTCAACCTTGACTGTACATCGTGTAAGTTGGCATATATGAGCGCAGTAGTATAAAGTGATACCTGAACTAGATACTTGTCTCTGTGCCCCAAGCAATGTAATTTTTTAGCTGGGTAATTCACTTGGGCACTTTATCGGTTCATTTGGAGAGAGCTGAGGCATGTCTACACGTTATTCTATGTTACAACTTCAACCTGTCAACAGAAAAGTCCTCTCCTAGAAAGCCATAAAACCCAGGAGCATCTCTGCTTGCTCCAAAGCTGTTTGTGGACCTTCCTTCCCAGCAGTCCTCAGTCATGCACTGAGCATAAAGCTGGGACAGAAAGACAGTCTTTTTATCCATTAAATCACAAAAGGAGCAAGAAATGTTTGGCCAGCTGTATGGGCAGCATGATGATACCCTGAACAGTAATCAGAAGTGACTGGAAATATGCTGTTCTGTCTCATGCTGAAGACAGCAGTTCTGTCATTTTCCAGGTTTTCCACTGTTTCTCAGCAGCTTAGTATTTCCCAAAGGTCCTCTATTCCAGCACTGACTCAGCTTTACCCAGCTTTAGTTGGGAGGCCTGACAGCAGCTCATTCATGGCCCAGGAGTAACGCCAGCTCCTCTTAGGATGCCTCGGAATTGTGTGTGAACACTGAGAGAAACACATGTTCTTGTACAGCTCCCAGAAGGAAGACTCACCAGCAAAGACTCATCATAAATCACAAAAATAGAGCTGCAAAAGACCTCAGCATGTCATTTAGTTTATCACTTTGCCCAAGAGAGTCAACAATATCTATCTCATTCAAAACAAACGGTGGTACAACGCGTTGGGAAACACTCCCGGTGATGGTTGCAAGCATACAGCCTGCCTTCCTACATTCTGGAAACTTTATTTGCAGTCTCTTACCACTGTGAATACAGATTGAAATCTAGTGACTATTGCCGGGTGGTGAATCAAGCACCAATGAGCTGCCGGATCTTTCAGCGTTTTCCTTAAAACACTTCAATAACAGCAGATAAATGTGTATTCCTGTCAGTGAGATGAAAATGTTAATTTTGTTGTTAAGTAACTTCTATGTTTTAGAATTATCAGAATCAGGGATTTTAACAGAGGATGAACAGTCACTCTTTCAGACACTGACTATTTTGAAACTCCTGTCTCACCCACTTTCTTCCCTTCTTTAGAAACCTAAGTGGTCTGTGGCAATCGCATCGACAATCTTCCAATTGGAAAGTAACGGGTCTTTGCTAGAGTAATGGGAAGTAAAGGTTTTCTTCTGTCCAATTGGATAAGATGCTACTGCCCTTTGAATACTCAGTGAGTAAGAAACTTTCCACAGAGTATTTAAAAAAATTTGGAAACAAATTTGATCCTCTATCAACTATTAATCCTCTATCAAATATTAATTAAATGGTCCAGTCTCCTGCTTTTTCCTGGAAAAAGGTTTTTGCTGTACTGGAATGTGTCTCTTGTTGCAGATCTTGTTTTACCAATGAGGTGTAGTTGTTGCGTAAGTAAGTTGTTGCATAAAGTATGAGATTCTACCTAACAGAACAGCATCTGCTTTCTTGAAATGGCTTTTCAACATACTTTCTCTGTGTGACTCTTTATGCGATATGGTTTGGCTCATTACCATTACCTAATGATAATGAATAAAGAGAATAAAAGTTAGCTGGGTTAAGAAAGAGCCAAATGTGTTCTAATTTAAATCTATTTATATTCAATCTGTGCTGCCAGCAACAATATAAGGTGGTTTGGGGTTTTTCAGGTGGAGGTGTCCTTGGGTTCAGAATCCAAAGATCACTACCTTACCAGATTATTTTCTTGTGAATTAAAATGAAAGGCAAGAATTCAGTTAAATATCCTTTCCTTCATTTTTTCTTCCTGATTTTCTCTTATTTTTCCTTTGCTTATAAACAGTTGGATTACTTTTAACAAATAATTATTCTTAAAGACAACTATATCCATTTCATTTGCATGCCAGTTTGAAGAAAGAAAAGCATCCCTTCCTCTCATATTTCCATAAAATTTCTCTTCTTAAAAATATTTTTTTTCTATTTTGTGTCTTTCCAACTGGAATTTTTATTGCAAATCAATACTTGAAATCTCCCAAGGAACATAACATTCCACATAGAAAAAATAATAACTTCCTGTTATGATAAATGTGTTCCAAAGAGATTTCTTTTTATGAGAATATAAACACAGAACCTTTCATCAGCATATTAAAACTCAGATCCTCATATGCCTCTGAGCCTGTCATTATTTATAAAAATAATGAAGCCTTACATGTGGCATGGCTATACACTCCTGATTTCATTTGGAGTCATGAGCACTTCAGGTATGGGAGGTACCAGCAGTGCTTAAACTCTCTTTGAAAAAAGTGCTATTTTATTTATTCTGTGATTGTACAGTGCCTACCAGAGTCAGATCTGACACTCAAAGACAATATATCAACACACATAACACATCGTAATGAGAAAACCACTCAGTTCACTTGTGATGGAAGACTCTTGCCCTGTTCTGCACCAATATCTGAGCAGCTAGCATCACACTCATGGAGACAGAGGTGATCCTTGGCCCAGCAGCTTCACCACACTTGGAGCTTGGTAAATGATGAAAAAATAAGCATGGTTTGTCTTTTCTTTCCAGGAAGGATAGTAGCAAGGCAATACTGAGGGCCTCAGGAGATGTTGGTTCACTTTCTGATCTCTTCTACAGATTTCTTGCAAAACTTGGTAGAAAGCATTCACTCTGCCTCTGTCTCAACCCTAAACTTAAAAGCAGATTCTGGCATTTTCTTCTTCTGTTCTTGTCTTTTCTAAGCACTCGTATTACACATGATTCTACACAGGGGGTTCATCTTTGCCAAGAGTCTAAGCCCATAGGAGTCCAATATCGGCAGGTCTGTTAGGCTGTACTGTAGTAAAAATTATGGAAACATTAGTGACTATTCATCAGTCAATTACATAACTCCAAGTTAGATATACACCCAGTGCTTTACAAATAGATCAGAGTGAGATGTATTTCTAACCAAAGAATGATCTTAGAAAATTTTGATATACAGCATCTAGAGTGGAGTGATGCAGACTCATAAATATTATTAATGATTTATTTACCAAAAATGCATTTGTTCAATAGTCACAATTCTGTAGTGGATTCTGATAGCTGAAAAATGAAAAAAAATATTGGAAGTATAAATATGTTACCGTTTGTGTTTTCAAACAAAGTGTTTCAATTTGTGCCTTCAAAATTATTTTAAAGCTGCTAACATTTAACTTAAAAAAAATATTAAAGAATGAAAGATAACATATTTGTTCTGGTCATCCAAAATATTCAGCGGTTCTGAATTATTTCTTTTATAATCTGTGATACTGGGAAAAAAAAAAAGTCGAGTTCAGCCCAACAAAAATGTAAGGTAGCAGACACTCAGCTGGTAATTAGAAGCCAAGTTGACATATGTTGGACTATCTATCTGGCTGGATGTTCTTGGATTTTTTTCATAAGCTAAACTATTAAGAAACTGCCTGTACACATTTCTGGGGCTTTATTGCCATGAATGTAAGAGCAAATGTCAAGAACAGAGGCAACTTGCTCAAATAAGCAACACTGTCTCAAACTGTATAAGGAGCTGTGCTATTGTCCATGTTTACAATTCAGTGGGATTTTTTCCATATTTTTTTAATATCAAAGATGAATTGGTTTCTCATTTAATGCAGTGTCAGGTTCCTTATAAAAGACAACCTGGTAATAACACAATATTGCCGTTTATTTTCTTTTTCTTGTATTTTTTTCATATTTCTTTTTCTGAGATACTAATTACATTTGACAATGCATAGTGTATCAAGTAATGCTGCCATTCTGTCAGAATTGAAAGGCGCTGTTCACTTTGACCAAATAACGAGTGCCTCCTATTGCCAAAACATAGCCCCATACATTTTAAAGGGGTCATAGTGATCCTGAGGGCAGAAGATATTCCTGAATGCTGGTCAGCCAAAATTACAGAAGTGTTATGAGGGAGAAGACAGCATGGCCAGAGAGACGATTCTCCCAGTACACCTTCTTGGTCTTTCCTGGGCAAGCACAAAGGCTTTGTTGCCTGTGTCTTAAAGTAATGTCTTCCTCTGTGCTCTGACAATGACACATCAAAGATACAATCTTGGCATAAACCATCCAGTTTGTGCCAGAGACTGAGGTGCTGTGCATGTACATATTACATAAATGAAAGTGAATGAAGCCATCATACTATTTTCATAGAATCATAGAATCATAGAATGGTTTGGGTTGGAAGGGACCTTAAAGATCATCTCGTTCCAACCCCCCTGCCATGGGCAGGGACACCTTCCACTAGACCAGGTTGCTCCAAGCCTCATCCAGCCTGGCCTTGGACACTTCCAGGGATGGGGCACCCACAGCTTCTCCAGGCAACCTGTTCCAGTGCTTTTCCCTCTGTAAGTGAAAGGAAAGTTCAGTTCATTCAGACTGGAGCGTCACCAACCTAGCCTAACTTCTTTCTTCTCACCAACTGGTCTGACGCGCACGAATGAAAATGGAAAATTGTTTTAAATACCACACGCTTACCTTGTGGTCTCAACAAAAACCACATCTCTCCCTTCTCTTTTGATTGACTGCCACCAAGGTTTATGTTTGCCTGCCAATGCACAGAACATTTGTTCTTCCAGACTGTAGTAAGCTGACGTTTTGGCAAAGCAGTTTTTCCTTATGAAGGAAGCAATAGGACACTTTAGCAGCTTTTTGTCATAGACAGTCAAGGTGAGCTACAAACCTGAATTTATTATGAACTATGTGTACATTCTTCAGAGGAAGAAAGGCCCAACACCAGCCATGGCTATTTTTTGAATTCACATCTCAGTTTTCATTGTGATGTCAATTTAACTTACTGCAAGACCAAAAAGAATGAAATCAGCAATGAGATTTGCTTGTAGATGAAGTACATGGTGTAAGTTCCTCCTAGAGATAAACCACCAGACTCAATGAACTATGAGTATGACCTATCAAAAATTATGGTTTTGTGTAGTCTGTAGGTCTCCCTGCTTATTTTACATTAGTAATTGTATCTTTCCAAACTCAAATAATACTTCAATTGGTGGTGCTCTGAAGCAGCTTTATATATGTATCTGCTATAAAAGGAAAGAAATTAACCTTAAAAATATATTTTGCAATAAACTGTAGAAGCTTCCTTCTGTCTGGTATTGTTGAAAATGTAGTCGGAAGACTCATCTTGCAGGAAAAATAGGGACATCATTTAGGGGGAGCAGAGGGGGAAAATCCCATTAATGATAATTTAATCCAGCAGCCTCACAATTGAAACATGTGTCATCATTTAGACTGCAAATAACACTGAAAATATTGATTTCATTTTATGAATGTAGTAAGACGGTAGGAGAATGGGATATCCTACTGCTAAAATAACACTTGTCAGGAAATTGAAGACATTTGGAACATTGGCTTCATGATCCGTGCAGTGTCATGCCATACTCCCTAAATATGACCAGAGTTAATTATAAGTTGCAATGTGGCATGTGCTACATGCGTTGACTTTATGACAGTAACTTATCCTGTTCACTTTAATCTGTATCTCTTGTTTTGTGCATCACTCAGAACAATTTCAAAGAACGTTAAACACAACATATTATTTAGTTTTCTGCTGTTTTACACTGTGGCACAATGCTGTTTAATATGTAAGACAGATTATCATTTGATGTAAAATGTTGTGCACTTGGAAAGTCAATACGCATGAGCTGAGCTGACAGCAGCACGAGTATTGCCTGTAGAATATAAGCCTGGTGCTTGTGCTTTCTGTAGCCACCGTGCAATGGCTGGGAATGAGCAGGACACCTCTTTC
>NW_010248084.1:24964-30642 GCF_000690775.1 Eurypyga helias
TCACCTGATATCTCAGGTCCAGCATTTCTTATCTTCCTTCATTTCAACCGAGGCCAATGAGAAAAGCTGGAGCCCAGAGTTTCTGAAAATCAGACTCTTCAATCCCTATATACTCCATCTGACCAAACCACCCTTCTCAGGGATTTGAGTGGAAGGAGCACAGTCCTTTGGATTTGAAATTTGAAAGTCCTTTCCCGAGGCAGTGGCTGAGAGCAATGGTTCTGTGTTGTGTTATACCTCTTGGACACACGGATCTAGACACATTAGGACAGAAAAAACTGACAACTTTCTGCCATTTCATTTAAGGGGGGAAGGAGGGGGGAGGGGGAGAAAGGGGGGTTTGTCAGAGGCATAGAAAGAAAATACAAAGATGGAGAGAAATCAAGGAGCTGCCTTCTAATCTTTATGTTGATGTATGTGATGAGTAACTTTGCTGAAACCAGAGACAAACTGATAGTAACAAAGGGTGACGGAGGCTCACAGCGCGCAGAAGGCTAGCTAGCAACTTGGGGATCTTCGCACACCCACAGTTTAATGGTATACTTTGGTGTGAAACTGGCCTGTGACTTACATGGCTTCAGGGGATTTCACTGCCTGGCCATAGCAGGCGATGTCACCATAATCACTGATCTTACGAAAGCGAGAATGGTCCAGAGTTTATGCCGACATTATGCACCTACAACTGACTTCCATGAAAGACAAGCCAGACCCTATGGACAGACACAAATCACTAGTCTGGTGCTGTATTACCTTAACAACTGCTTCTGCTTACAGAAGTTTAATAAGTATATACAGGCTTCCAAAAGAAATCATATCTACTGAGCAGCAAATATAAGTGGTTTTGAAACCTTGGTCATAAAGCCAAGCAGAAAGCTAAGACTGTTAGGTCTTACTTCTGTAATATGGTGTTTCATTATGAGCAGGGAACCCTTTTTTTTAATTGTTTTTTGCACCTACACAGCCACACAGACTTCTGCGACTTCAGCTCAAGGGAGTGAAAATCTAATGAGGCCTTTGTTCCTTTTCAGGCAAGGTTAACAGTGTCCTCACTAACGGGAAAATGCTTCTCATTCTCTCTGGAAGAAGCTTGGGAGAAGTGTTTGTCCCATGGGGGACTTACCCCTTTTGTCTTTATCAATGGCCTGTGTGACTGTATTTGTATTTTGCTGCATGTGAGGGAGGAGGGTTTTTGTAATTTCTCCTGTACTTTTTCCGTAAGCAGCTAGCATCCTGGAGAAAATACATTGCATCTGGAGATTCAGGGATTTGGATGTCAGCATCGTGGTGTTCCTAGACATGCATTGACATGTAATATATTTTTCATTCAGACACTCAAAAAAAATGTGGGAGTGTAACAGACCACAGCAAACAAGCTACTAATTTAGTGTTAGGTGTGATGGGAGAGGGGGAAGCAGCTGGAAAAACAAGAGAGGATGCAATTTCATTATAGGATCTTCTTCTTGAATTCATTTAATCATTTAAATTGCATGGGTGTCATACAAGGTGGTACTGAGTGCCTAGTCAAGGAGAGTTTTCTCTGTGCATTGTAGCTCTCACACAATACTCAGATGTTTCTTTCAAAAACTGTGATTGAACAATTTTCTGAGAAAGTACATTAAATGCAGTGCTCCTCCCTTTTCCCTCACTTAGAGACACACAGCTAGTTAAAAGCCACTTGCTAGAAGACAGGCAAAAGAAACCCTCACACTAAATGAAAACATTAGGAAGATACAGATGCATATATACATAAAATTCCAGAGGAAGTGACTATCTTTAATAAATGTTTCTTACAGTATTTGCAATTCAAATGTTATACTGGTGTTTGAGTGCTAGAGAGAGACCTAAAATGAAAATGACTGGAAAGTAACTATTTTTATTGCAAACAGAAAGAAATGTACAAGGTAATCAAACAGCATACACAATGAAAAGCAAATTAGTCTTCCGAAACCATTCCTGTTTTTAGTGACTCCCATGTGGCATTTGCAACAAAGCAAGTAAATTTGTTTATTTTATAAATAGCAGGCCAAATCCTTACATCCTCCCCACACCCCTCACGCCATTCTAACACCATAGGTGATGATAAGTTGATTTAACAGCTGCTTTCTCAGCCAGCCTTCACAGGGATGTTATCTCCCTGCAGCTGCATCCCGTGCAGAGGATGAGCTAGAGGAAGGAGGAAGCTTGGTCACAGACAGAATATAATTTATTGGTTTGAGCTGGGCAAGGGGCAAAACCAGGTACAGCCAGCTACATGTGAAAGAGCATCATCTCTGGGCTGCTCTGAAATGTCAAGGGGGAGCTGAAATTTGGTGTAGGTGAAGAGAACAGAGATCAAGTCCAACTGGCATGTTAACACATAATTCTTTTCCTTTACAAAACACAAGATAGTCACATTTTAATCATAATATCCAATTACATGTGAGCTGAGCCAGAAATACTGCCAAAAAGCAGGAGTTTATACCACAGTAGTGATATATATGCAAATTGATCACCGCAGACAGATTGCCTAGGAGCCACTTTGGCTAATACCTAGCATTTCTCACTATTCTTCAGAATTTCTGTTTTCTAAGTATTTTTGACTTTATAGCACCAAGGAACTTGGCAATGACTCATGTAATCTGAATTACCCCCTGCCTCTCCCATCATTTCCATGGGTGATCCTGAACAAGTTCCTTCATTAATTTTAACTGGGTGCTGTCATGAGAAAAGGCTTGTAGGGCTGGGCTGCAAGTCTGCAGTCGTTCAATCCTTGTTCAGGCAAATTTCTATTAACTCTAGTGAGAATTTTCTCTGTGTCAAGACTGCAAGAGGTGCCGCAACTGCATGTGCTTAAAAGGCTGCAACAGTTGGATATTGTTTCTGGTCACACGAAGGTTTATTAGAATCTGCTATTAATACTTATCTTCTTACTTGCCACTTGAACAAATTCAAAAAGACCTTTCCTCAGTCTTTACTGGCTGATTCCAATCACAGCAGGCATTCTCAAGTGAGCCTGTATTTCAGTTAGCAGCTCTACCTGGTCCATTCAAACTCTGTGCAAGTCTGGGCAATGAAGGAAAAAGCACAAAATGTGATTTTTTTCCTACTGTTATACCTCAAAAGAATGAACAGGTAGATACAGTGTCCCAGAAAATCTTATGGCCTTGTTCCCATCTCCGACTGGGCTGTGAACAGCCCAAGAGAAGGCAGCCAGGCTGGCTTTCAGTGCAGGAGAAATCCAGCCAAATGTGATTCTTTAGCAGAGAAGACCAGAGACAGTTTAAATAATTCTTACATGATTCTTAAGAATATTGCAAATAAATGGAATGTGGAAATACTAGATTAGAATGTGAGTCTGATTTACATAGTTTTGTAGAGTGAATATTGCTATTATAATTAAAGCAGTGACAGCTGCTGATTAAACTATCTTTTTAAATGCATACAGGAGTACTATAAAAATATAAGAAGAGTCAGAAAAAATTACTGGAACTGCAAAATAAAGATGAAAATTAAAAAAAAAAAAAGACATTTATGTTCTACCTGGATTCTCTGCAATTCCTCTCACGTTCATTTCTGGTCCTCAGGAGTCTGGGACAAGTGGGAGAGGTGAGGAGGATGTATTTGTGAATGTTTACCTTCAAAACTGAGAAACAGCTTTGAAAATTTTTATGACTTCTTTTTATTTACTCACTTGTATGTTTGTCTTTGCAAGCATTTTTGCCCCAAGAGAGTGTCCAGAATTCTAGGGAGCATGACCAGTCATGCTGGTAGCATTCCCTGGCTGCCTTGAAAGGGCTTTCGTATGAGTCAACACAACAGGATTCAGAAACATGTAAATGTCACCCTCCAGGTGGGTAAGAAGCAACCACAGGCACTGTCACTGTGGTTGGCATTAAAGACCTGCAGCCCTTTAATTCTGCATGTAATCTATAGAGGAGGTCCGAGCTCCTTGCAGTGAGCTGGTTTCTGTTTCACCCCTACCATTTCCCTGTGCGTTCTTTGAGCTACTTCTCTTCCTCTTTCCTTGATTCTCCCTATATTTCTGCATTTCTGCCCTTTTCTTCTGTACCCCCTTTTTACCTGCTTCTCTTTTGACACTCTGATACATTTTATCTTTCTAACATCTGTTCTCCACTTGCCCCGACACTGACATTTCTCTCTTTCCCATACCACATGCTGCCCTGACGCCCAGATTGCTCTCCCGGTTTGTGCACAGCGAGCTACTCAGCACAGTGGACATTACTAGGTGAGACAGGCAACCTGAATGTGACACAATACTAATAAGCTTTCTGGCAAAATACAGCTTAGGCTGTGAGAAGGAAAAAGAAATACTTAAGTTGAGATGAATCAGAATCTCCCCCAAAAGCAGCATGCAAAAGAGTCTTTTATTTTTGTGAAAATTATGGAGATACAAGCTTAATATTACGACACCAAATGGCTAGTAATTACTACTTACAGGCAGTGATATTGTTTAATGTATTTCATACTGAAAAAGATTTCACCAGTCATTGCTTGCAGAACACCACAGATATGCAGCCATCATTTAGCGAAGGACAGAGGAACCACATCATCTTATTAGGTTTGTGTTGAGCAGAAAAGGGCCTTCGCTTTAGAAGTCTCACTTATAACCCCTTCCTGTAGGAAGACACACAGAAGAGTATTTATCTAGCTCAGGCAGAAGTGGGTGAGTTTCAACCCATGCTTCCAGAAAGACATGGAATTTCTAATGTACTCAGGTCACCTCTACTTGCTTTCTCCCTGGGTTTGGCTCCCAGCCCCTCAGTCAGAATGGTTTCCTGTCAGTGATATGTGGTGCCTTAATATAGGTGTACCACCTCAAAAAACCCCGCATGGTTTCCCTCAAAATAAACAGTGGCACAAGAATACATGGTTAAGGGACTGAAATGCAAAGTAACCTATTTCTGCTTCTTTCACTAATGATAAAGTTTGTATAATTAAGAAGAGAAAGAGCAGGATGAAGCAAGCAAATTTGTATTGAACTTGCACTTCAAAGTGAAGGAAACATTTTTTAATACATCTATGGCCCAGATCCTCAATGATATGTAGCTGGCTTCTATAGGTACACAGGCGATAAATGGAAGATCAGGGAAAACATGGGCCATGTGCAGAAGGAAACAGGATAGCTGGTTTCCCAGGACATGGAGAAGACAAAGGTGCTCAATGATTTTTTTGCCTCAGTCTTCCCTGGCAAGGGCACAAGCCATACCCCTGAGAAATGGAAGGCAAGAGCAGGGACTGGGAGAGGACCCATGGTTAGAGAGGACCAGGTTCAGGAACATCTGAGGAACCTGAAGGTGCACAAGTCCATGGGATCTGATGGAATACATCCGCGGGTCCTGAAAGAACTGTTGGATGGAGTTGCAAAACCTCTATCCATCATATTTGAAAAGTCGTGGTGGTCTGGTGAAGTTCTCACTGACTGGAAAATGGGAAATATAACCCCCATCATTAAAAAAGGAAAAAAAGAAGGATCTACAGGCCAGTCAGTCTCACCTCTGTGCCTGGCAAGGTCATGGAGCAGATCCTTCTGGAAACCATGCTAAGGTACATGGAGAATGAGGAGGTGATTGGTGACAGCCAACATGGCTTCACCAAGGGCAGATCATGCCTGACGAATATGGTGGCTTCTACGATGGGGTCATGACCTTGGTGGATAGAGGACGGGCAACTGATGTCAT
>NW_010248084.1:30824-32236 GCF_000690775.1 Eurypyga helias
GTCAGGGCTGGGACCAGTACTGTTTAACATCTTCATTAGTGACATAGATGATGGCATCGAGTGCAGCCTCAGCAGGTTTGCTGACAACACTAAGATGTGTGTGACAGGACAAGGAGTAACAGGTTTAAATTGAAAATGGGTAGAGTAGATGAGATATAGGGAAAAAATTTTTCATAGTGAGGTACTGGAACATATTGCCCAGAGAAGCTGTGGATGCCCCATCCCTGGAAGTTTCCAAGTCCAGGCTGGATGAGGCTTGGACCAACCTAGTCTAGTGGAAGGGGTCCCTGCCCATGGCAGGGGGGGTGGAACTAGATGATCTTTAAGGTCCTTCCAACCCAAACCATTCTGTGAATGAACCAGTCAACTTACCAAACATCTGCTAGAAATACAACACAGCAGAGAGGAAACAGTCTCGGAGGTTCCTGGAGTGTGTGGAAGATAACTTCCTGACACCGTTGGTGAGTGAACCTACTAGGGGAAGTGCTTCTCTTGATCTGCTGTTTACAGAGAAGGACTGGTGGGAGATGAGGTAGTAGGAGGCCGTCTTGGGCTGAGCGACCATGAGATAATAGAGTTCTCGACCCTAGGTGAAGTAAGGAAGGAGGTCAGCAAGACCACTACCATGGATTTCCAAAGAGTGGATTTTGGTCTGTTTAGGACACTGGTTGAGAGAGTCCCTTGGGAGACTGTCCTGAAGGACAAAGTGGTCCAGGATGGCTGGTCGTCCTTTTATCCTTAAAAAAGGAACTCTTAAAGACACAGGAGCAGGTTGTCCCCATGTGCTGTAAGATGAACCATTGGGGAAGATGACCAGCCTGGCTGAATAGGGAGCTTTTGTTGGGACTCGGGGAAAAAAGGAAAGTTTACCACTCCTGGAAGGAGGGGCAGGCAACTCACGAAGAGTACAGGGGTCTCATAAGGTCATACAGGAGCAAAATTAGAAAGACTAAGGTCTAACTGGAACTTAATCTGGCCACTGCTGTGAAAAACAACAAAAAATGTTTCTACAAATACTTTAGCAGCAAAAGAAGAGTCAAATAGAATCTCCATCCCTTATTGGATGTGGAGGGAAACATAGTGACCAAGCACGAGGAAAAGGCTGAGGTACTGAATGCCGCCTTTGCCTCAGTCTTTAATAGCCAGACCAGTTATCAGCCCCCTGAGCTGGAAGAGAGGGATGGAGAGCAGAATAAACCCCTCATAATCCAGGAGGAAGCAGTTAATGACCTACTATGCCACCTGGACACTCACAAGTCTATAGGGCCAGACAGGATTCACCTGAGGGTACTGAGGGAGTTGGCGAAGGAGCTTGCCAAGCCACAAGCTCCATCATTTACCAGCAGTCGTGGTTAACAGGGGAGGTCCCAGAAGACTAGAGACTTACCAGTGTGACACCCCTCTACAAGAAG
>NW_010248085.1:0-10420 GCF_000690775.1 Eurypyga helias
AGTTAACTCTTTCCTGACTGAACTCCACACAGTATTTTATGTGTCGCTGTAGATGTTCACAGCACAAATCCCATGGGCTTCATCTGCAAGTGTAAACACTTGGATTGAAGCCAAATTAGAAGAATCACGAGCATGGTCCCCTGGAAACATGGACTGGCAGTATGACACAGGCACTGCAGGCACTGTGAACGAGAGGGTTCATTTGTGTGTCACTGGTACCCTCTCTGGGATACCAAACACAGTGGAAACCTTGTGGGTACCAATGGCTAGAAACCAGACTGCCTTAGAGATGTGCTTGCTGATTCTTGCTGTTGGAAGTGGGTCTTGGGGATGGTTGCAACTGGGAACAAGTAAAAGAGGTCCCTTGTCCTCTCTCACTTTGAACTAAGGATTTAATGTCTGCCTCTGAACTTACTGTGCTGGGAAACTCACACTTAACCTGTCTGGGTCTGAGGACTACGCACCCAATCTGAGCCACAACCAGCACTTCAGAGAACACAGGATGCTCACAGTCTCTATTCATGCTGGCATGACTTGTCCCTGCTGGTTCCAAAGACAAGGTAGACCTGATGTTAGTTGACATGGCAACCTTCACATGACCCTCGGGGCAAACCACCACCCTGGGCGAAGTATGCAAGTTGCTGAGTGCAACTGCTGAGGCCTGCCTTTAGTCCTTCCTTACCTCATGCTCACCCACAAATTGAAGATAAATTACATTACGAAAATAAAATACAAACTTAGTCACATTTATATTAATATCCACAGGGCTGTGCATGATCACTCAATCCTGCATGGCCTTAATGTGACTATCCTCTCAGTTTATGCAGAGCACACCATGTGCTTTACCCAAAATACCTAAATTACACTTTGTGACAATTTCGGTCATGCAAAGCAAATGATTGTGAGGAAAAATGCATAGAAAACTACATATAAAAACATCTAGCAGGCACTAACCCACCCAACATACAAGTTCAAAGGGCTCCTGAAGTATTTGCAAAATCTTAATCACTGCTTACAAACTATGTCTGCATGGATTCAAAAACCAAAAGTACACTTCGCTTTCCCGAGAAAGATACCTTGCAATGAAGAACACTTTCTGTCTTGCAGAAGTGCTTAACCACGTATTAGCCAAACATTTGCTTTCCAAACACCGCTATGCAGAGAGAGAGCAGCTATTTGAAACTAAATGCACATTGCCAAGTTTTTGGTGCCTCGTTGCTTGCATAAAACATTCAACATGAAGAAATTACGGGTATGTGCAATATGTAAAACGTTGGTTCACGCCGATTTTCCTTTTTTAAAGCACCCACTGTTTCTTGTTGTTCATCAATCTTCTAACAAAGAGCAAGACCCAGGTTGCCCAGGGCAGCAGGTAAAAGACATAAAATGTAGCTGGGATTTAGCAGCTCTCACGCCAAGCTGCGGTCCCGCCAGACTCGTGACAGTACACCGTACAGCTCGCTTTGCCCATCTCCCACCGCTCCAAAGGCAGAGCAGGGCTGATGTTGCACAGGCAAGGGGAAGTCAGCGCATTCCTCTCCACACCCATGGCGCTGTGCACGCCAGCCTCCGCAGCGCCGTGGGAATGACAAGCTCATCTGCAGCACAAATTATTTCAGGTCAACATGGGAACGTTATCCCAGATGAAGGCAGAGCCAAAGGGAGGGGAAGAGACCTGAGGACACCTCAGCTGAAGCTGCATTTTGGTCTGAAATCCTCAGCGAGACTTTCTGTTGCGAGTATGAATGCTTCTCACTTACGCACCCGCTGTGGGTTATGGCGAACACGTAATTCAGCATTCACTGACCACCACAAAACGTTCACAGTTAAATCTGTCCACAATGCTCATAAACACTTGGTGACTGACAGCAAAGTGTTTACATAAAGGCATACAGATCTCCCTATCTTTCACAGTATTCCCGACCAAAAGGAAGTGCTGAAAAGATTGAAGCAGGCTGATGTTCAGCCATTATTTCAAAACATATTTGCTCCCTCTCTCTGCAGCTTTTCCCATGCTCTCTGCAGTTGGAGCATGAACAGATCATCACTGCAAACTACTTCTTATTTCATTCTATAGCCAACAGATAATATAATCACAGAAAGTAAAAGACACGTCTAGATTTTCCAGTCAGCTGCAGATGAGGAGGGAATAATATTTCTCCAATTAAAGCCAGTGACACCGTAATTTACTGTCATTTTACAAAGCCAGATTGCCCTAGATACAGAGGAAAGGCAAAGCCAGACTGCCCTCGATACAGAGGAAAGGCACACAGCCACTAGGAAATGCCACGGTTCAGCTGGAGTGCCCACTGTGCTTCAGTGCGTGTGTGGGAGACCACTCCACTCCCTCACTCCCATTCCTAATTCAAAACCATCCAAATGCCACATTTGCAGGGATGGGACCATTCACCAAGACCCTCAATTCTTCCCAGCCTGCCCTGCCTGCTCTCGACGTGCCCATCTTTCTTCTCGCGGCATCAAAGGCAACGTCTAACCTTCCCCACCACCACTTGCCTGAAAATCCCGACAGTGTCGGGGCACAAGCACAAGGGCATTGCAGGAAGCAGGCTACAGCCATCAGGGGCATCTACCCTCACTCCCCAGACGATTTCCATTAAAACTGGCCAAAAAAAACATCCTGACTGACCCTTGGTGCACTTTGTCCAATTCCACAGCATCAAGACCAAAAAGAACAGCAGCAGAAATCAGTGGCAAACTGAATGTCCCAAAACCCCGAGATGTCGCTTCTAATTTTTCAGTAAATGCAGCACATGATGCAATCCCTGGGTGGCAAACACCCCACGTGCAGGTGGGAGGGGAGAGGAGTAGTTCCCGTCATTCCTTGAGGCTTTCTGCTCAATGGCCGGGATGTGTGGCCACCAAAGGTGTGGGAAGCAACCCTAGCAGTATTTTGGCAGTGTGGGAGACTCTTACCTTGGCTGAGCATTGAAAAGGACAGGATGGCTCAGATCCAAATGAGGCAAAAAGGAGTTGAAGTCAAACGCTCCTGCTTTTAGCTGCGAGCTGGGTGCCCTTTGTCAGCACACGGCAGCAGGCTGGTCAGACCCTGTACGTGGCACGCCAGCCCTCCACCGGCCACAGGCTTCCGTGGGTTTCATGTGCCAGTTGCTATTTGGAGATCTCACATGATTTATTCATGAACAAAACCCAACAAAACCAAAATAAAACACAAAGCCAAACCGTTAAGCATGCGTCCTAGAGAGTTTTTGGATACTAATTGGGATGCTGATTGCTCTCCAGATTAAAACAAAGACTGGCTTACATTCTGCTGCTGGTGGGTTTACCACTGTACTGCTCCCAGCTACCACTGTGCTGCAGGAGGCTGGGCTGTGCCAAGAAAAACACCGACAACAGTATCGCAACTCAAGTGCTCGAACAACGCGGGCCATAAAATACCTTCTATCAGATGTTCTTTTCCTTTGAATCCCTAGGTTAAATGGCATGAGAAAAGTTAGCTGAAATTAATTTAGCTGAAAAGAAAATAAGCACAAGGGGTGGCAGGAAACGAGCAACCCACAAACTTAATGCAAACAGTTGGACAAATGAGTTTCCTACTGAATGGAGACAACTTCTCAGAGGTACTTACTCCATTGCTGAGGCAGCCTAGACCGTCAGAACAACATGACACGATGACACACGCTTCAGAGGCACAGGAACTCTACATGAAAATTATAAAATCATCCAAGCACAGAGAAAATTTCTCCTCACTTGCAGTTAGCAAGGAGAAGTATCTGGGGTTTAGAATCTAACACTCGGTGACTATGAAGCCTCTGTTAGAGATTATTCTGCTAGAGAGATTACTACCTTCCCTCAGTTCTGTGACAATCACTTACTTGTCACAGCATCTGTTAGCATGTAGGTGACATGAATGAGGTTGCTCTTCTTTTTGTGATGTACTTAGACCACTGTAGCACATCGTTAGAAACGCCAGAGTAATAACCGTCCAGTTTTCAGCAGAAATACAGTTTTTGGTTTCAACGTGGTAGAAATGTATTATTTTCTCATTAAGGTATTGAAAATATCCCTGTTCAACTTTAAGCTTCATTCCCATTTAATGTCATTGGGTTGCTGACTGCATGTGTGCTGCAGCTGTTAGCAGAAAGTAAATTTACCCGTTTGATTTACATCCCTGTACCTAACGACCACTTACTTATCTTCCTGGTTTCATCTAAGGCCCACCTGTGAGCATTATTAGTCTTAGGTTTTTTTTAACCACTGGTGTCTTTTGATTTACATCCCTGTACCTAACAGCCACTTACTTGTCTTCCTGGTTTCATCTAAGGCCCATCTGTGAGCATTATTAGTCTTTTTAGGTTTTTTTTAACCACTGGTGTCACATCAAAAAAAAAAAAAGACTAAGAGCTGCCACTGGGGGATTTGGGAATTCTCCTGTCATACAGTCAGTATAACGCTCTTGCAGAATAAGCTGGCAGAGAAATAGCAGGATGAAAACAGGTGTACTGTGCTCTCCTAACTTCTGCTAGATTGAACGACCCCCTTCCAGAGCTCCCTCTTTTGAAAATCTAAGTCTCCTACTGGAATGGAATGGAATAGAGTAATTTCAGTTGGAAGGGACCTACAATTTAATGTGCAATCAGCATTTTGCAGACACCCACAGAATTGAAGCATGCACCATGAAAAGCTGTTAAGTTAGAGCCTGTCCCATTCCTAGTGAGAGAAGAGTGGGAATGGTATAAAAAGCCACCCTGGCTCCTTCCACTGGAATCGTACCGGTCACTTCTGCAAAACATCAGCATTGCCAGAATAAGTCCCAGGGCACAGACAGGACTGAAGGAGCAGCTGGGGCCGAGGGTCTAGTCTATGGGCATGATTTTGCAAAGGGATGTGGCAGCATATATGTTACTTCTCGCTCAGGAACTGCTCTCCAAGGGTCCTCTCCAAGCACCTTCATCTAGAATACCAACTTGAAGAGAGCTGATACACCAGGTAAAAAAATCGTAAGGGCACAGCCTGCGATTAACAAAGCTGTTTCTCAGCTCACATGGACTCCTAAAGCACTGGATCTAACACAGAAGTAAAAAGCATAAGGCTTACTACACAATGACAGGCATGCAAGTGGGTGGGTTACCCGAGACCATAAACAACCCAGAAACACAAAAACATGGGGATACGGAGAATTCATTATGCTTCAGTCTTCCAGATGCGTATTTAGAGTAGGTGGATCATTAAGGTAATGTCCCCAGAAGGTTCCAGTCTCCCTGACTGTTGCCCATTGCAAGAATCATGTCATACAGCCTGAGACAGACGTCAAAAGTGACTCGTTTGGGCTTGAAGACACTTTGCCTCCTGTTTCTAAGGGCATGTCAGAACTAAAGAAACGAGATTGGCCAGAGGATGTTTCAGAGACTGCCTTAAAAATTAATAGAGATCTTCGTCTTTCAAAGTTTTATTGTCTCTTGGACAGTAAAGAGTAGGGGGAATAAAGTTCTTTGCTACTCATTTTGCCATGGAAAGAGAGAGCCAGATGATCAGCTGATACCAATTATAAATTATTGGTCAAGATTACAGAAGGAAATGAAATATGGGGGCAGACTGATCTGATTTCTAGCAGCACTGAACTGGAGCAGATGTCAGCATCAAATCCTGCATCTCTTCTTTCCTCCCAAATGTCTTTTTCTCCTCTGAATGGTAGCCCATGAAGGGAAATCTTGGCTTCGCAGTATGTTCCCATAATTCATCCACATTTCACAATAACAGTATATATTCCTTTGCATTCTGACAGTGTGCAGAGGCCACATGAGTCCCCAGTGAACTGGGGGTGTTAACCTCCACTCCATTTTTCTCATCCTATGCATATGGAAAAGAATATTTACTGGCTGCTTGCAAGAGTCAGTACAGAACATTTACTCATGTCAAAAAAATGGGGAAAACCCTCTACTATGCAGCTCCCTTCCAGGGTTAGATTAAGTTTTCAACACAAATGTTATTTTCTGAAAAAAGAAACCTCATTCATTTCCTCTATTTTCTTCTGTTTAATTACTTACCAGTTTGCACTAACTTTTTTACATAGGCTCACCATTTGCACAGAGCATTTAATAATAATCTTCCTTTCTAATACAGACAAAGCCTACTAAAATTTTCTCTTCATTCAGCTACTTTCTTTTTTGCATATAGAAAAGGCCTTTATGTACCTGATCTTATTCTCTTAGTTTTCTAGTCATCACTCTGAGCATTTCCAGAGCTCTCAAGAACAGTATTTGACTACACTTTGAATGTATTAGCACTTGTGCACTGTCAGGCTGTTCCAACTGGTGTGTCATGATGAACATACTTTAGATACAAAGATAATTTTTTTTACTTAAAAAAACTTCATTAACTGCAAGACGATTATTAAATGAACATGAAAGAATCCTATTACAGAATCTGCAAATAATGTATCTTTTCACCTTTGAATTATACTGTACATCACTGTACGACTTCTTATTGTTGTTTTTTGCATTCATGTGCTTTACTCTCTTCGCTGGTGAGTTTTTAATTTTAAAGTTACAGCTGATTTGGCTATTCATTCAC
This sequence comes from Eurypyga helias, assembly GCF_000690775.1. NCBI lineage: Eukaryota > Metazoa > Chordata > Aves > Eurypygiformes > Eurypygidae > Eurypyga > Eurypyga helias. The sequence continues at coordinate 6,553 of NW_010248085.1, forward strand.
AACTTCATCTGCTACAGCAATTAATCTTTTGCCAGTGTCATCACATAGCAGGGGGATGTAGCCTGACGGCAAACACACACATACACATAAGCTACAGGAAGACAGCAAAAAAATAAAAACTAATCAAAGTAGTTTTTTACGTGCTGAAGCATAAGAGAAATTTTATGACAATGCAGTGACAGTGGGAGGAGAGGGAAGAAGACATGACAGACACAGAAGAAGACAGACACGCTGCTGTTGCAGCAATATGGAACACACATCAAAACTGTACTACTGCTTCCACCCCGGCAGTCTGGTTGTCTGCAGTTTACAGAATCAGATCTCTAACAGTCGCTCAATTCATTCTCATAGTGCAGAAATCAGGCTAGCATACCGGAGAGAGGGTAGCACAAAACCACCCCCTTTCAGACTGAGATGTAGTTACATGATCGGTGTTGCAAAAGGGTCTTTCACAGATTAAACATTACCTTGATAGTTGCCAAAACTTTACTGAGGTTCCTGTGTGTTCTTAAAGTTTCACCATCTGGAGTCATGCGACTGTGAGAGTCACCGACTTTTCCTTACAAAGAATACACATATCCATTTTCAGCCCTCACAGCTATGAAGAAAAGCTTTGACATGTGAAGCAACTTCACTCTTAAAGCTTAGAAACCACGAGAAAAATCTCATTAATTTTAAATAATTTGACTGGGAAGCTATTCATTATTATTTTTGGCATATGATTTTATTTATTTATGTGTTACTTTAGGTTTGGCAAAAGCAAAGAATACTTCAGGAATCATATCTTTATATGTGCAAAAGTTGTAATTAATGTAGCAAGGAAAAGGAAAATTGTTTTTTTGTTTCTTGCTAAACAGTATTACATACTGAAACACACGTATCTTTGGTATCTTCATCTGAATGTATCTAGTACCAGACACTTCTTTACAGGTAGGAAAAACAAAGGCATATTAGAAAATATTAACATTTCTCAAACAGGTCAAATAAGTGCTCAAGTTTTCAGAAATTACAGATAATGACATTCTGTCTGGAAATCAAAATTTTCACTGGCCTCAAAATTATGGATTTGTATTTCCATGCTAAAACTCCAAAACTTCCCACCCCTAAACTAATTTCTGTACGTGAGGTCTGCCTTTAATTTGACATGTAAGAATTATAAAGTTGCTATAATTAGAGATAGTCCTAAGGTGCAAAATTTGAATTTCTGGTTTGATCCAAATTGCTCTAGGAGACCTACTTATAAGACTGGAAGCATGGGACAAGCCCATCTTAATTCCTATTTTGTCCTAGAATATTAAACTATTCCATTTCCCAAAAACTATCCACAGGGTTGGAAGCATTGGAAAGTGACTTTATAGAAGGATTTGGCTTTGATTCTAAATACCCCTTTGCTCCACAGTTAGGGAAACTCTGTGATGTATGTAAGCAACCTTCATCTGTGCTTATGTTTTGGGTTTGTTTGAAAGAATTCTCCAAGTGGGGCAGGTTTCAAAGTTGACTTCTCTTGAAGAACAAAAGATAAAACAGGTACAAAAGCCACAATGTGAAGCCCTATAAAAGGTCAGCTCCCCAAGGTGTGGTTTAAGAAAAAGCAACAGCTATAAAGTTTCTACAATGCTTAACTACAGCACAGCTAATTGAGTAAGTTTTACATGGATTTCATAGCATTTTCTATTTAAAATTTTATGTAAGCATGAAAGTACGAAAGCTTAATGTAATAAAATTGTTATTAGGATCAGGCATATTAGTCAGCATAGGACTAAGGCAAGACTATTTTCAGCAGAAGTGGATCTTTTTTGTCAAAAAAGAAAGAAAAAAAGAATAAAGAAAAAGATTAGTGCATTTTTGTCTTCTGAAGTACTGCATTAGGCATAGATTTGAGTAGCACTTTCATTTGGAAAATCACAAGTGCAGAGTTGATTCAGGTAAGTTCCCAGCACTTTCTGTGAACAGAAATATTACAGGTAAAGTGTTCAAGAATCATGAGGATTCTTGAGTTACAAACCCAACTCCCAAAGTAACTTGGGCACTTGAAAGATGCCATTTTGATGCTTTTAAACAGATCAGAATGTTAAACTGTGATTTGTAATGTTCCCAGAATCCAAGAGACACCCTTTTTTTAAAGAAAAGAGACTCTTCACAACCTTATTGCTTAACTCAGCAAACTGGCCAAAATATGCTGAGGATCAGGCAGTTTTGATATCACTGCAAGTCTTTGTAAGACAGGTCTCTAGTGAGAAAGAAGGACCACTGGTAAATGTATACTGACACTGCTGGTCCTCTGTTAGATCTCAAGACAAATCCAATTTCATGTCTCAAGCCCAATAACCCCAAATGAAAAAAGAAACAAAAAGAGTAAATAAACAAGGACAGAACCAGCCTACGCATAAAGCATCTTGTAATTAGTAACACTGATGTGTTTCTCATTTACACGTGGTTGAACTTGCATTTGACATGATCAAAAGATTCTTCATTTGCAAGAGCTCTGCCTCCAGGCTGCTGGCACCCGGATCTCTTGGTGGGTGTAGAGGTGGCTGAACAGGAAGCAGGACTGTCATGCTTCCCATGAGCTAGTTGTTTCCTGACCTTCAGCCTGTCCGTGCAGATGACTGAAACACAGTGGTCGCACAACTGTGCTTTACTTGTATAACAACAGTGAGTTTCCTCTGGACTACCTGGTGTCATGTCCACCTTTGATTTTTAATCACTATCTTCTCTCTAAATTCGAGAGTTTAGAAATACCTAAATTATAGAAAATTAACTATATCCTTTAAAATATGGTTTATTTATGTCACTAACAATCACTTTACACCTTGGTTCAGTAATATTTACTCTCATGAGACATACCTTTGAAGACTAATGAGTTGCTTATATAATTAAGGACTGTGTGTTCAGGCATCTAGAAAACTCACATTGCTGCTTTCAATGTTGTTTAAAAAGAAGGTGTCAAAGTAGCTGCAGTCAACCCAGAGAAAATACCTTTCTTGGCATATTAAAGTGATTAAAGAATAGCCGTGATTACTAGAATTATTTTAGGTAGAGATTGTTTATGTTACCATTAAGGTAATTACTTAAACAGAAATACAAGGGATTAAAACCCAGAAGATCTCTTAAATCTGCTCAAAAAAAGACATTGTTTCAGTGAAAGTTTACATATTCCATGGTAGGTAGTTTTATCCCTTTTTTTTTTAATAAGAACAGCTTTGAGAAAATCCAGTAAGTAAGGAAGCAATTACTACTCTAAGTGTTTTTAGCCATATGGTGACCATCTCCTGAAAAGCTTCTATAAAATCGTCTCACTTGGTGAATCTCCCTTTATCATCACACAGGTGTGCAGCACAAAGGCTACAAAACCATAACTAGGAATATATTAGAAAATATTCTATGACATGACTGTTAAGAAGAAATATGTTTATTTTGGAAAAGGTAGGACAGTGTATTGCAAAACTTACATAAATGACATCTGTCAAAAGTAATTTTTTCTTATAACTAGCTCAAGTTTAAAAACTACATGGAAAGGACTATTCCTGGAGGAAATTCTAGAATAGAATAGCAGAGCAGAGCAGAGCACAGAGCAGAACAGAGTAGTTGGAAGGGACCTACAACGATCTTCTAGTCCAACTGCCTGACTGATCCAGGGCTGATCCAGTTAAAGCATGTTGTTAGGGGCATTGTCCAGGTGCCTCTTGAACACTGACAGCCTTGGGGCATCCACCACCTCTCCAGGGAGCCTGTTCCAGTGTCTGACCATCCTCTCGGCAAAGAAACGCTTCCTCATGGCCAGCCTAAACCTCCCCAGGCGCAGCTCTTAACCCTTCCCACGAATCCTGGCGCTGGATCCCCGGGAGAAGAGATCAGACACTCCCTC
>NW_010248085.1:10636-41749 GCF_000690775.1 Eurypyga helias
AATCTCCGCTGTGACCGGCTGGTTTGGCTGGTTTGGACGCACCCCAGGGTGGGGTTTGCCCTCCTGGCTGCCAGGGCACGCTGCTGGCTCACGCTGGGCCTGCTGCCGACCAGCACCCCCAGATCCCTTTCTGCAGGGCAAATAACAGAATATAATCTGTACCTTGGAATAATCAGATGATTAATCACACTCTAAGCAAGAGTCTCAGGAGTTAACTGTGACAGATGCTGTATTTGTCCCTGGAGAGCAGGGTACTTGCTCACATGACACACAAAGTGCTGGTACAAATGTCCCTACACTACTGGGGAAAAATAAATCAAACACAGCAAAAAGAGCAACATTAGGATAGATGGAGCCCCCCTGAAGGTCTTTCTGTACCGACCACCAAACCAGTCTGAAACAGAAACGGCTGTCTGGATACAGTCCAGGGATGGTGTCAAAAGCAGAAATTCTTCCCAGGCCACAGCCCTTCGGGCACTATGAAACACAACTGGTAAATGGGATAATAGCCCAAAACAGGGGACCTGTTAGTTCTGAACTCATTGTAGATTACGTTCGCTGTAGGGGCGAGGGTGGCTGTCCTGAAATTGTTTCCTTCTCAGTGGGAGCAACGGGATTAGGTTACTTCACAGGCTACTACGGCACGTCCAATACAGGGTATTGTTTAACAGGCAACTAGAAAAAGCTTTACTCACAGTAATTTGTGTCTGAGCACACTGCACCGACTACACACTGCTTTCAGCACCACTGGAATAAAAGTGGACATTGGAAAAAAAATCCACAAAGTTAAACTGGTTTAAAACTAGATATAGTGTGTTTCTGTTTCAGTATTCAGTATGGACTGACTCAGTATTAGGGGAAAGCAACTTTCAGTTTTCTTCGTATCTTTTGAAACAATGTTTTTGTTCTTTGCAAATATAATCCAGTTGTTATTCTGGCTTTCCCTGTAACCCAGACTTTTATTTCAAAGTCTCACTTTTTGTCAGAGCAGTGAAGAAAACTCAATTTAAGATAAAACCTCAGGCATGCAGTATATATCAAATGAAACTGAAAACACATTTCTTCCCCATTTCCCACACTATAAACAACATGAATACTTCAGCACACACATGCATAAATTCCACAGTCCCTGCCACCACGAAGTAAGAAAACGAGGGAAGCTTTGCAAATTAAATTAAAGCAACCTCAGGCCCCTGTCTTCCCAGGACTCAGGATCTCGTGCTTCTCTTCGCCTGGAGACAAGTGCACGCGTGTGGGAAGCCCCCTCACGTGCTGTCCATCACCCCTTGAGATAAGGTGCAGCGCTGCAGCTGGAAGGACATGAATAACCCCTTCTGATGTGGTACTCTGCCCCCAAATCCCTACCTGTCAGTTAGGAAACAACCAGACAGAGGAACGACTAAACTGAGATATCCCTTGGTAGACAACAATTCTTTCATAAGCCATAAACTGCTCTTTAATTCACAGTCTCCCAAGGGAAGCTGGAGAATTGGTTCCATCTCCTCAGCTCCCTACTTTACATTTATCTGCCGTATTATTCAAAGAACATAGGTAATTGTAATCACTGCAGACTAAATTCATATACATTAACGCCTAGAAAAGTATGACGGGTGTCATGTATTAAGATGTGCCAAGAATGCTGAGGAAGACAATAAACTAACCCTTGTCAAATGTGAGGCCCAAGTGGGCACAGCAGTAGAAAGTATAAACAAAACATCGATTAATCTAATTTCTCTGATATGAAGCAATGAAAGGATGGTACGCTGTAAAAGAGAACCCTGCCAAAGTGAGGGGGTGTGCATGGGTGCTGAAAAATTAAGCACTTTAAGTGCTTTGTGGGACAAGAGACCAAAACAATCATATAGGCCACTACAGCTGTTTTTTCCAAAATGGTGAAAGAGGTGCCTGGCAGGGCTTTACCCATGTCCCTCTGATGGCATCACTGCACCCATTTACCCTTGTCTTCCCAGACTCAAATCATTCAATATCTGCAAAGCACATTCAAGACTGCGCTGGTTCTTTTAAGAGAACCTCTCAAGGACCAGACCCCGCGGCTTCTTGCAGCCACTGGCCAAGGCAATGCTCCCAAAATGATGTCAATGGGAGCCTTGCCCGAGAAAGGGCTATAGGATTTAGCTGTATGTGAAGAAAGGGCTTGAAATTATGCAACACTGTATCAAGATAAGACTTTATATTTCAAACATATATTTATTCTTTTTACTAAATCACTGAAAAGTGTGGGGAGGTGTGGGGGATGTCACTCTAGAAAACCATATGGCATACTTGGATTTCCAAGCCAGAACTGTGCATAGTAATATTTACAGAATCCAGTGGTATTCTCTTCTTTCTGTTTATCCTTTACCTGTCTCCCAGAGAGACTCTGGCCAAGCACCAATCAAATACCCCAGCAAGTTACACGCAATCTAAGCATGGGGGAAAGAGAGAAAAGACATCGCCAGTAGGCTCATCATTAGCAACATAGACCTGGAAGGAGGAGCCTGGGAAGTGCCTCTGATGCCTCTGGATTCCAGAGCTCACCGCACGTCACCAGTAGTTTCGGAAATTAAGTTCTCAGTCTCTGCAAGGGGTAGGGACGATATACACAGTATTTTTGGCTAGACTGAGCAGGGGCATCTGTGGAGCAGCTGCAAAAGCAGACATCTGTCTGCTCTCAGAGACCAACATAGGAACCAAAACGCATCTCTCAGCGATGACAGCTGACTTGCTCCTGGTGTCTACTGGGAAAGCTGTGTCTCCATCCCTGTGGCATGAGGGGCTGTTGTGCTTATCTTGCTTCACACGAAACCAATGCAGACTGTCCTCCTTATCACCTTGTGACTGGAAGAGGAGTTGAAGGAGCTAGTGAAATACGTAGAAGACCTGGAATACATTTTAATAGGAGCCAATCTTCTTATCCAGAGTCTAGCCCTGACACAGCAATCTTTTGGTCCTTCCTCTTTCCTTGACAGTCTTACTCACTTCCCTGTTCCTACCTCCTTTCCTTTTCCTTTCCTTAAGGTGTGAGAGCCAGCAATCCCCAACTACCATTTCATTCTTCAGAAATAGTAAAAGTATTTTCAAAAAAATCGTAACAAGCCCACAAGTCAGCACACAGTACTTCACTAGCAGGAGCAGCTTCCAGGGTTGATCAGCCAAAGAATCCCTTTAACCAGAATCGGGAATGCTGCGTGCTGCGTTTCCTACATAGATGTTGCTGCTGTACAAATGGTGCAGACATGTCAATTAGCATTATGTAGAGTGGACGTCAACTACTTTTGCATATATAAACATGTATATAAATTTCAAATTAGTATGAAATTTTTGCATACCACAAAGATAACACTAATTTCAGAATCAGGTTGAAGCTATCAACCGATCAAAATTTGTATCTTCAATATATCCCAACTCAATTTTTTTATACATGTAATTACATTTTACTAAGAAATTGGTGCTCAAAAGTTCCTTTCTCTGTGTCACTGGAACAGCTATTTATTATGAAAAACAGTTATCGAATGTTGCCAAAAATGTAATAACCACACATCTGTTACTCTTCAAATATATATTTTTTTAAAACAGTTGGTATTTACTTAACATATAATAACAGTTATTAAATCATTCTTCAGTCTGTTTTGTGGAACTGTAATGTAAAGCATTACACAAGAGAGAAACACCACAGGAACAAATGTAAAAAGGGAATAGATGCGTTGTTAGTAGCTGAGTCACATTCAAAATTACAACTCAGAGAAGAGTAGTAAGAGGAAGACTGGAAGTCTGGAAACCCTTCAGGACAATGAGTTTTAAGAGGCCCAACACCATTCATTTAAACTCCACTGGGTCCTCCATGTGACTGAAAAAGTCTTAAACCAGTGAGATGATCTATGCTTTCTAAAAACATTTTCAGTCATCTTTGGAACAAAGCAGAACAGAAACACACACCAATAATGAACAATAATCCCCAGGTTAACAGTGGCAAAAATGCAATCCTATTTGTCCACAACTCTACTTGCTTTGGCTTATTAAAGTTTATTAAAGCAACCATGCAAGGTGACAGTTTGCCTGACATGCAGGTACCACACAAGCTCAGCATTTTAAATCATGTTTCTCAGTGTAAGAAAAGCTTACATTTTTCATAATTTTCTAACTTTCTCCAAAATGGTCTGCAGAAAATGTAGTCAGGGACTGCAGTCAAGACCATTTTGGACAAAGGTGATGACTACTGTAGTATGTTACAATTAGCTTATTTGTAATGTCTCAAAAAACAATCAGTAACATAAAGACCTTCGTTTAAATCTCTCAAACCCACATACACTCCATTTAATTGAAAAGCTCTTAACCCCAGTCTTTTCCTGGGTATACAGCTACTTTACTGAAGCTCCAGCATTTTTAATTTCTCGTGCATTGAAAAGCAGCATCCTCAGCCCACAAGTAATACTTACATAAAAGCCTTGCAGCCAGATCCTTTGGTGCCTCTATGTTTTTCAGGATACAAAGACAACAGCAGTGTAAACACTCTACTACTGCAGAATAAACATAATGTAACCACAAAGCAGTGATGACATAACCTGTATATTATCTGTGCTTAATTTTCGGCAGTGTAAACTGAGTGTCTGCCTCTCCTGTCCCTCAATCCATCCCAAAACAGCCTGTTAAGAGGAACAATTTATCTGAATTTTACAGTTTTTTAAGCAAAGACATTTCTCCTTATGACCTTACTTAGAATGTCTTTCGTTTTGTGTATCTAAAAATCTTGCTTCCCCCCAAATAAGAATGTCCTTACTGAAACAACACATTTAAATACAATTTATATTTCACAGCTGACTCAGGTGTGCCTGAGTCAACAGCTTGCAGAGAATATGTTTTCAAAAAGCAAAACATCTGCTCCTGCTGCTTCTTTTCTTAGCGTTGATATACGTAACAGGAGAACAGCTGTACGGGATCAGACCTAACACAGATGTAGCCCCCTATCCTCTCCTGTCAGTGGCCATAAAGGGATGCCTACTGGAGTGAGTAAGACTAGGGAAAGCACGTCGTGATACAGCCCAGAATAATCTCCCAGGTTTGAGAGATCTCCAAACCTGTGGTTTTTACTTCTGTGAATGCTGGATAATTGCCTTTCCTGCATCAAAGTATTGCATTTAGCAATGTGTATTCCTTTGTCTGCTTTGGAAACATTTCTTAAGGCATAAGAAATACTGAGCGTAAGCAATCACATACAACATGATATTAAGCAAATATTGCTATAAAGGAGTTAACACTGGATTTCACATATATGTTACGGATCTTTTAGTCAACCTACCTGTTATTGCTCATATATTCATCTCATACAAAAGACTGTGTTAAAAATACAGGTAAGAAGATGAATATTATTGCTAAAAAACCCAAAACCTTAATTCTTCTACCTGCCTAGAAGACTTTATTTTTCCTGTTTTCTTTTTGCCTGTTCTCTGAAAAAGCTGATATGAGAACATGTTTCCTTCTACGATTATGGCTAGCCAAGTACATTCAAATCTGAACCCCATCCATGCTAACTAACGTGCTGCTTCAATTAAAGATAATCGAGGATAACAATCAATCTCTCCGGGTGCAGAAGTACCATCCGAAAGCCTGTTGTCTTTTCAAACTACAACGGCAACAATGATATTTGTGATCTTTTCTACATATTAGCATCCTCTCAGGCAGGCTTCTCAGCTCTAATTCAGTCTATTAGGAATTCTCCATGTTCCATGTGGTACGTACGCTGCGTACGCACAGCTCTTCTGAGTACTCCTTGTTTTGAAACATCTTACAAGTTGGAAATTGCCACAAACAGAACTTCTGACAAATTCAGCTTAAAAAAACCTGTCCATTTTCCATTGGCAGTTTCAAACCATAGACCAATTCATTCTGGCACTCCTCAGAGCTACATTTTTTTCCACTCAGATGAAGACAAACAGCACCAGCAGGTGTGAATTCATCATCTTAAAAGAAGAATGGGGTGATGAAAGAATCCGTATTTGACTGTAGTGCCCTTCCAACATGTATGATATCACGCTGAATGAAATGCTCATCAAGAAACCAAAATGGAACCACAACCTACTAAAAAGAAACCCTTGACGGTATCAAATTCAGTGACCGAGAACACAATTTTCACTAAAATCCAACTTTTTTTTTTTTTGCAGTGCTGTTAAAAACACCACCCATAAATAGATACCATCCAGTAATGTGTCAGTGAAGGAATTTCTAGTCTGATTCTTGATTCGCACTGCATCTTCTTGTTTTTTATGAACCACAGCCCCCCCTCTGATGCTCTAACAAAACTGAATCAGTTTCCCTTTCAGTCAATACTGTGCCTTATGCTATCTAAAACAGATTTAACAGAAACTCCAGAAGAAGCAGACTACACAAGTGTTAAAATTCTTAAAAAAAAACCTCTAAAAATTGCTAATATTGAAAACTTGAGAAACATTTTAAAATTAATTTTGATTAGAAGCCTATCCAGGACTACTAAATATTGACACTATGAAAGACTTCAATTTTCTACTCAGGTTGCCTATATTACTGGGGCGTTTTTAAGCTGATGGGGCAAGTAGGAAAGACTTAATTTTTATTCAGTGATCTGATTAAAGTCTTTAAATATTTCTGATTCGTAAAAAGCTATGAAATGAAAATTCCCATGTTTCCTCAGCTACAAAATGCTAAGTATTCCATAGCAGTTTGGATTTTCAAGTTGTGATAAAAATATATGGTAAAAAAATGGCGCTTTTTTTTTTTCCCCCTCTTTAAAAATATTTGGCCCAAGTCTTTACACAAATGACTCTACTGGTATCGAGATTTACAACATGGCCTTTACATATTATCTGGTGGAGGTAAAGGGTTTTTCTTGTTCTGTAATATCTTACCTTTAAACTAATCAAAGCCTGTAAAGCTACAGATAGCTCTGTACCAATGAAAAGCTAAATTTCACCGAGATCACTGTCACATTCAAAAGTGATTCGCTCTTCCATGTTTCCTTTGAAGAACCAAAATAATATGTACCGACATAATATTTATGGCTGTGAGAACAGCAACCAAAGAAAAAAAAAGTCTTTCCATGCACTTCTGCATCTACCATGCTGAAAAGAGCACTGTCCTTCAACTTCTGCAAATGCAATGTCTATATCTTTAGCTGAACACGTATATTAGGCTGACCCTCTGGATACTCACTCAGGTCCATAACATAGATCTTTTCAAAATTCCCATCTAAAGACATAGAATTACTAGTCATAAGGACACCAGCATCTCCTTAGAAACTTCAAATTTATGGAGAGATGGATGACCACCTTTCAGAGACCATAAGTCTGTGGTACAACGCCTGGAGACCTGGAAGCCATTGAGAAATAGCCTTAATTGTTCCCCCAGGTGCCACATTTTTAGACAGAGATCTGAGAAAGTCAGTATTTAAAAATTTGTTTCTTCAAGTGGTGTTAGTTAAGCAGGAAGGTATATACCTATAATATCCATACCTGTAAAAGGAAGGTATAGAAAAAATCTTTTCATACATTGCTGCCAAGATCTGAGAATCTTAATTACAGGTAATTACAAAGTAATTAAACTTAAGCATCAGTCTTGTTGCAACAAAAACTTGGTTTGTTTTAATAAAAACTTTATGCAAGGTAAAGGTCAGAAGAAAAATGCAGCTTGCTTTCTGCTTCTAAGAAAGGAAGCAAGTAATTAATTTTCTGTTTCATATGATTTGTACGGCTATTAATTGACTTCAGAAAGACCTGATTGTCTGTAGGGTTTGCTGAGATGCCCCAGGCATTACGCACAGTATGTACTCATGCAACATGAAGAATAGAAACGGTCAGCAGTGAGCCAAGCACACTGGTGTACAACTGCAAACCACTCTATTAAGGAAAAACAGGAAAGCTTTATTCAAGTGGAGAGCAGATTCTTCTGCTTACCATTTGTAGAAGAATAAACACAAGATTGAGCATTTGAACCTCAGCATCAGATCACTCTTTACCGGGCTTGGCCTAGTTCAATTTCCAAGAGAGACATATGTTTCTGTTATGATGACCTTGTCGTTTAGTTTGGCTGCAAGAAGTTCTTGCACTTGAAGAATGCTGAATTCTGAATTTTCCTCCAATGCTAAATAGCTCTCTGCCAGCTTTGGTCCTCTTTCAACTTCATTTACTTTTGTCAACTAATATGTCACAGGTTAGAAGTTTCGTGGAAAAAATAATACGAGTGAGAGCAGTTATTTTCATTCATAAGATTACTGCCCAAATAGCGTGTCACCTTTTTTAATACTAGCATGCTATACAGTCGCCAGCAAAAAACATTATGAGCCAAGTTCACATGGTGAATAAATTGCTTCAGATCAACTGGGGAAAGAGGACATAAAAGGAAAAGCTGAACATATATGTGCATGACACTGCATAACTTCCTCTCTAAATCTAAGGTCACAAATATGTTTGATCAGCTAAAATAAATAATTCTGCAAACTCGTCCATGCAGTTTTTCTTCCTTTTCTTTTTCCACTGGTAAGGAAACAAATTTAAGGCTTACCTTTCAAAACCAATCTGCCGTAATGTTTTCTCCCATGTTGAACCTATACAAAGAGGAGAAAAAACAAACACCCTCAGTAATGGACCTTTATTGTATGAACACTCTTACTCTTCTCCTTTCCTTGTGCAGCTGGATCTGTATTGTAAAGGTGGTTTTTTCCACCCCTACAGAAGTACTTGTAAATAACATCTGTTTTCCCCAGAGTGAAGAATTGTTAAGAGAAGCTACCACCGAGTGACCTAACTGTGTGTGAGGGCAACAACCTACATAACTCCTTTGCGTCGCAAAGCAGCCGGTCACTGCTACAGTTCAGTGCGATTCCAAGGGTGGTCTCCTCTCCTACAGCAACGTGATCTGTACTTGACTCCTGAAAGCGCTGAGCTGGCATCTCACATCACGCACTCTTCACATTGCAGCTTTTCATTTTACTGTAGTGTTTGCCTGATTCTTGCTGAAAGCTTTACAGCTCCTTCTGAAATCCAGCCCTTTTATTTTTAAGCATAAGCACGAAGATTAATTTCTGCTTTACAGTTTAACCCTTTATACACATACGCACACCTGCAGCAGACTCTTTTCTCAAAGAGATCAAGGATGCAGCCCCACAAGCTGCTCTAATGGACAGACCCATTTAAAGAATTGCCCTCAATATTTCTGAGGCACTTAATAAAACTTCTACCTAGATTTTCTCAAAAATACACCCCCACTGAAAACATCAGGTGGTCAGCTCCTGGTACGCTTTTGCTTGTTGCCAATCTCTTTCTTGCTACCATTACATGGTCGTAAATACAAGCTACCAAGAGCATGAGCATCTCAAGTCAGGCAGGTCTGCAAGGCAAATAACATAGGAGGGCATGAAGGTGGGTCACAGTTTGCTCTCTGCCTTTTTACGCTCCTGTGGGAAATGGAACAGGGCTGTATGCAATGTAAGCAACTACACTTCTTTTTGAATGCTTCACCGTACTTAGACTGAAATCAGAGAAGTGACAATAAGTCCTGTTCCTGATGCAGCCAGCCACCTGAAGGGGAATGTAAATCAGGAACAAACAGATTCCCCGTGAGTGACATTTAGTAGCATTGGAGAAACTGAGATAAGCAGCAGTGTTGCCAAGGAGTGCTGAGAGAGCATGGAAAGACATGAAGGGAAGTGACTTTCTCGGATTTGAATCTGGAGAATTTCAGGATTAAATGCATATTGTACACTGAATACTCATACAAAGACTATAACAAAATCATGGACTAGATCCTTTCCACTGACAATCCAAGTCCTACTTGCCAAACTGGTACAGGAAAAGTGGTGACATGACATTATCAGTTAGAAAAACATCTACAGATGTATCTCTTACCATCATTACCTTTCCATTCTGTTAAAGGTATTAGCTCAGAAATCAGTGACCTTTCGTGTTTGCAGTACAGTATTTATTGCTAATCTGCAACATGCTATATATTTGAGTAAAACCTAGTAGATGCTTTTCACTTTTCATCTTTGAATTCAGGATACTAAAGTCTAAAGACTCACCTTCTAATTTTTTGATCTTGGAGTTTGTTTTGGGGGGTGTTTTGGTTGTGGGTTTTTTTTTTTTGGTTGGTTGGTTGTTTTGGTTTGTTTTTTAAACCTAGTAACAGAATTCCTTCTACTCAATCCATTTTAGCCCAAGGAGAATGTGGTAAATTTCTAAAGTAATGCTACAATTTTTCTGTACAATTTGATTTAGTACCTGTCTGGTTTGCAAATCACAGGATGAGCAAATAAAAAATGGAATTAATAAAACCCAAAAAGTCCATTTCTTTAAAGGCCTGTGTCATTCAGGGCTTCCTTCACAATTCCTAACTGGACAACCAAAGAATGAACTTAACAGGTGTCTGCTGAAAGTAAATTCCTTGTATTCATCTCTGTTTTTTTAGAAAGAGGAAAAGAAACTGCATTAAAGTATATGCTCCTAGCACTTCACTTCATACAGGAAGGATTTGGGTTGGCTAAGGGGTAGGTTCACAGCCAGCTCCAAACGTGGTCAGTAAGAATCTTCATTATACTCTTCTGGAACCCCTTCTTCATTCATCTTCTCACCACCAGTCACTTCAAAGTTCAGTCACACTCATCTTTTCAGTGGGAGGCTATAAAAACCTGCTACTTCAGGACAATGGACACAACACTTTTCTGGTCAGGACTATTAACAGCTACAGCAAGTGATTGATGTAAAAACACTTTTAATTGTCCCCATTCATTCCAAAGGATTCAGTAGGGATTTCAGGCCCATATCCAGCAGAGTACACAGCAATAAGAGGCTTCAAAACTGAGGTGGAGAAAGCTCTATCTTCACATTATGGAAAACAAAATGGGTTAAGTTCTGTTCTGGAATAACTGAACAATGTACATTGTTTGATGAGTACAGGGAGCTTCTCCTGCAACACCTGCATTTGCTTAAGGTGGGGCAAGACTTCAGCCTGCACAACTACCTACATACAATAGCTTTCATCAGCACTACAAACCTATTTTATAAAAAGTTTTCTAAATACAACTTTAAAGCAGGACAACAATCATTCTAACAGCACACACTTATTCCAAGCAAACATGAAAACCAAAAATCATGTATAGCACAATAAACTGTCAATATTTCATTGAGATAAATAAAGAACCACTCCATTAACAACTTCTGTTCTGAGTTATCCCCCAAAGCCACCACCTTCTGCACAACCCAGAGCGTATCTGGTTTCATGGAGCACTGATGAATCAAGTCACTGCTAAAAAAATGACCGTGCCACTCCACAGGTAAATGTAGGGCAGATGCAAGCAATTCTCCATATGGTTCATGCAATCCTGCTGGCTCTGAAAGAGTAGTCAATAGTTTTTGAAGTTTGAGGATTTGAAGAGTGTTGAAGAAATCTCAACTGTACTTCTTAAAGCTCAGACTAGTACTGGCATCTTTACTCAGTGTTTCTATGCTTTCCACTGTTGTGTGTACTAGTTGTACGAATTTTTCACCCCAGGATTGGCTACACTTCAGTTGTATGATATATAGAGAGCCCTACAGAAGGCGGGGAGAGCAAAAGAGAAAAGGGAATTGGGTCTCCACTGGTTTGAAATCATCTTTTGGCTGCAGCAGGCTAGCAGAATGCTCTTTGAAATGCATGTGACTCCTCTGAAGCAAAGCCTGCCAAGAACACAACTAACATTTCAGATTAAAAAAATATACATCCTTTTTATGGAGTCTTATTTTAAAATGTTTATGATCTAAACATTCTGTTTTAAGATTTGCCAGTTCCATTCTCAACAGTATCAACTTCTACACTGCACTAACAGCCAAAAGTAAATACCCTGAGGTAACAGCAGCACTAAGAAGAATAACACTATTAAAAGTCTAGAAAACTTATTATTTGTTTTAAACCTTATCCGGTGCTTCCAAAGCATGAAACAAGATTTAAGTCACGTAACCCTCATTAAAACCAAAAGAGGAGTTTTTCACGAATTAAAGACTTGATCCTGCTCCCAAAGAAATCAATAGGAATTTGGCTATTCAATTCAGTCTTTCCCTCTGCTGGGACTGTGGAAAACATTCACCTGTCAACTTTCAGAATCAATCCATTGCTGCACTTTGGTTGCTAAGTTAATTGGGCTTCTCTTTGCTTTCCGTTTTCTACCACCATGTCAAAAATACCAAAACTGTTTATAAGAATGCCTTAATTCGGTATCCATGTAATTAAGCTTTTGTTCCAAATATTTGCTCCAGAGTGCCTGACTATTCCCATCTGTTCCAAAGATTCTGTTTCACATTAACATCACTAGCTTTAAAATTTTTCAAAAAAGATGAAGCATGCATAATTTACTTCCACAATTACTGTTCACGTTTAATAGGAACAAGAGTAAAATGCATATCATGACATGCCCTCAATGAAGTCCTAGCATAAGAAGGAAAGTTTAAGAGTCTGAGATTTAATAAGATAAAATGAAAAACATCTTTCTGAAAAGAAAAGTTGACTTCTTTGACAGGTAGACTTTCATTTATATGACAGTTTCTGTATTTGGTTTGGTTACAACTCTCTGCTTACTATGAACTTACTATGAATGAGAGGACTCATAATCCACTGCTAGGCAGCTCCCCTTTACAAACCATGAAGTTGCCTAGCTGCTGAAGTCCAACAGTAGGCTTACGAAAGACACGGAATAACGCCCTGGATAAGTGATTTTCAGCCATTCATGTAGGCTGCACAACCATTCACTTTGAGTCACATCATGCCCTATCTGCCAGTAGAGCAGAGTTCTGTAGCTGTTTAGGGAGAAGCCTGGCATGCATGGTAAATGCATGCCAAAAACACATGCCTCCTATGCTATCCCCATGAATGATGGTACGCATGAAGGTCCTTATGGATACCACGGTCCCTAAGACCGAGTGCAGTGATTAGCCAAAGCCCCGCTACCTTTCTCACTTCCCAGAGTTAGTGGCTACTTTAAGAACTACAAGTCTGCATCTGGCTCTGTTCCTGAGGCTTTCTAACAATAAGAGTAATAGTTCTTGCATTCTTTTCTCACTGTGATCTGGCATTAAGAACCTGAGGGAAAAATAAGACTTAATTGTACCAAAAGACATTCTTGGACATTTTTCAATAAGCATTAGGTAGGTCTCTCAGAATTCAAGTATACCATGGGAATAGTATGAAGATCTTCAGTAACTGCAATAGGACAAAATATCCATGAATTTAATCAAGTCAAAGGTAAAAAAATGGTTTGAGCCCATCACTGGGATATCATAGATAGTCACCCAGACTCTCTGAAGGAACTAGCAAGGTACGAGACAGCACACTCACTCTTAGCTCATGAGAACTGCATGTATGCGTGACCTACTGTCATGGTTTAGCCCCAGTGAGCACCTGAGCATTCTGAACAAGAGAATTCATGGGTTAAGATAAGAACAGTTTGAGAATTCAAAATAAATGAAATAAAATACTACTACTAATAATAATACTAATATGATGTAGTGAAAATAATACAAATACTGATAGTTATAATAATGCAGTATGAGAAACTGAAAAAGTCCTTAATTTAATATAAACATTGCTTGGCAACAACTAAAAGCATCAGTATGTTGTCAACTACCTTCTCAGCACCAATCCAAAACAGCCTCACACTGAAAACATCAGTGTGTTGTCAAAATTCTTCTCAACAAAAATCCAAAACACGGCCTCATAGTAGCTACTGGGAAAAAAAATTAACTCTATCCCAGCCAAAACCAGCACACCTACATAACCCTGTTATGATACTTTAGAAACAGGTAGATATCCTTGAAATAGTAACAGCATTGGGCTTTTTTTTCTAATATTTTGAAGGAAAAGTGTTTCAGAGAAACTGCTGATTTTGTACTAGTCAGAATATTCCTACCAATTTCAGAATTTTCATCTGAAACCTGTGGCATTTACAAGTATTCTCCAAACCAGGGAAAAAATCAAACCACCCATCCCAAAACCATCACATATGGTGATGTGCTACAAAACAGTAACAAGGAATACTTCAGAAATGGAAAGAAACACTTTGCTAAACCTTTCAATTGAAGTTACCATTTCTCAACTCTGATTCTCAAACAACTTAGCAGAAAACAGGGTAAAAGTCCACAGTCTAGCCCACCTGTACTAGACAGGGACCTGAGTATCTGAATCCACACTTCAAACTCTCAGCAAACTGGAGGAACACACTGGCTTGTCCTGCTAGAACTTCCCTTTCAGTAGAGATATGTAAACCACTTGACGTTTCACAGTCTGTTTTCAGTGGATTGGGGAACGTTGATCTCCTATATCGTAGAGTCATAGAATGGTTTGGGTTGGAAGGGACCTTAAAGATCATCTAGTTCCAACCCTCCTGCCATGGACAGGGACACCTTCTCCTTCATCACCTTAGTACTTACTACATCATATATTCTCCTTCATCACCTTAACTAATCAGTTAATAACCATTACTAACTAGCGGAAATGCACACAACTACAGTTGATAAATCTGCCATGTTCGGAATGCATTGGTTCCAGCAGTTTCATACACTACTAACAATCTTTACAGTGCCTTGTTCTCAGCGCCAAACTTCCGCATTCTCCAAAACAAAAAAATAAATTATGTTTCCCCAGAAATCCTACTTTTTTGCTTTTTAATCAAATAGAACCACTGGTTTTGTGAAACAAATTAGTAGTTTTGACTACACAAATGCATCTGCCATAGGAAAGAACTACTTTACCTTATTTGCCCCCCAGTACCACAGAGCTATTATTAGTACTTATCTGTACATGGCTATCCAGTAGCTAGTTACATATAACGTGCTTCTTACAGAAATCATAGAATCATAGAACAGTTTGGGTTGGAAGGGACCTTAAAGCCCATCTAGTTCCAACCCCCCTGCCATCGGCAGGGACACCTTCCACTAGACCAGGTTGCTCAAAGCCTCATCCAGCCTGGCCTTGAACACTTCCAGGGATGGGGCATCCACAGCTTCTCTGGTGTGCTGGTTTCAGGGAAGAACGAGCTTCTTGCCAGCACAGTGGCCGAGGGATTTTTGTTTCATTCCATGATATGTCAGGCTCAGTGGTCAGGCTGGGTGCATGCACTGTTTGGAAGTCACGATAGTGGCCGGGGGAGGGAAGAGCGAAGGGAGGGGGGGTAGGATGGTTAAGGCTTTTGGGCTGGCTAACAGCTCCTTTTGTTAGTTCTCGGTGTGGCTGTTAGCACAGAAGCAGGTTCTTTTGTTAGTGAGTTGGGGGGGGAGGGTCTGCATTTTTTTTCTCCCAGCTCTCAGGCTCTTGGGTTTGGGGCAGGAGGGAGGGGAATTTTGCTCTCCACTCTCTCAGGCTCGAGGTTGTTTTTTTTCTCTCCGCTTGGATTTTGCTTGCTGTTGTGTAATCTGGCTGTGCCGGTCCACGGGTGGCGAGATACTGTATCATATGTTCTTTTTTCTATTGGTTTAATTACTTACTAGTAGTATTTTTAGTATCACTATACGTTTCACTTGTATTATTAAATAGTTCTTATCTCAACTTTTATGAGCTTCCCTTGGTTGGCTTTTTTTTCTCCAACCCTTCCCTACTACAGGAGCTGTTGAGGTCAGTGAGTAACTAATTAATTGTCAGATAAGGCTAAACCATGACATCTGGGCAACCTGTTCCAGTGCCTCACCACCCTCTCCAGGAAGAATTTCTTCCTGATATCCAATCTAAATCTACCCTCTTTAAGTTTAAAGCTATCAAACCCTCATCCTATCACTACACTCCCTGATATAGAATCCCTCCCATCTTTCCTGTAGGCCCCCTTCAGGTACTGGAAGGTGCTATAAGGCCTCCCCGGAGCCTCCTCTTCTCCAGGCTGAACAAGCCCAACTCTCTCAGCCTGTCCCCATAGCAGAGGTGCTCCAGCCCTCTGAGCATCTTTGTGGCCTCCTCTGGACTCACTCCAACCCATCTATATCCTTCTGATATTGAGGGCTCCACAGCTGGACGCAGCACTCCAGGTGGGGTCTCATGAGAGCAGAGCAGAGGGGCAGAATCCCCTCCCTCGCCCTGCTGGCCACACTTCTCTGGATACAGCCCAGGATACGGTTGGCTTTCCAGGCTGCCAGCTGGCTCATGTCCAGCTTTTTGTCCCCCAGTACCCCCAGGTCCTTCTCCTCTGGGCTGCTCTCAATCCATTCTCCACCCAGCCTGTACTTACCACAGTACATAATCTGGGATAATGGCATGACTTCCTTATAAAATGAGGTCTCTTCATATGACATATTTACTACTCTGCTGTATCCACGCAAGTGTTTTAATTCTGATTAGGGGAGTATTTCTGGACCAAACCTCTCACCATGCTTTCATTTGCATGACAAAGTGATGTCTGAATGGACAAACTGGATTCCTTTCACATGAAACTAAAACCCACCCCAAGGACACAACTGCGGTGTTTCAACCACTAATGGACATTTGGTCTGCATGACCAGACCAGAGCTAATCCACAGAAAACCCCACTCAAAACATGTATCATGTGGCAGCCAGGGCCCCTGCACTAACTGCTCTACTCCCACCACGCCGTGCTGCTTGCTAAGGCAGATGCAGCTCACCCCACCATCCCACTCCCAGCCCTGGAGTGCCCCCAGAAAAGCTTTCCAGTTACGGTCACCTCAAGGGATGAAGGGGAAGGTCAGGATGCTCACCCTTAGCATCGTTTTCTGGGCTGTATCCCATCCGCTACAGTGAACCTTTCGACCGCCCTGATCCACAAGCAGGGTTGGACTGGATGCTCAGTGCAGCCACGTTCCCCACGGAACCCCAGGGACCCCATCCATAAGGTACAATAGCAGATTATTTAATTTTTAAAACAACTTCTCAAGGAGAAGGCATAAGGGCTATCATGGTGTGCTGTGCTCACTGAAGAGATTAAAACCACCAGTAAAACAGAAGTGGAGGGCCAGTGGGCTAGGTCTGGCTAGATGAAGAAAGCGGTTCCTGAATACACACCAAGAAAGAGGTCATATCAAGAGCAAAGAGCAGACATTGCAAGTCTTTACTTGCCTTCTGCTCATACCAGCTTTCAACAGACTTCTGACTGAATAAAGAGTACAAATTTCATCCCTACATGATAATGTCATGGGAAAGATTTATTGTGTATTTTCTCCTGTGAGGAAAATACTGAATTATTACCATGAGATATAAAAATTGTTTTCTTATTAAAAAAGAAATCTTGACTCGTTCCATGTTAACCGGAAAAACAATCATCATCAAAAACACTACTTCTCTCCTCTAAGGACATTTTAATGAGTGGGAACTTCCACTAATAAAATGAGCAGACTAGGAATATAGAGTAAAGTGCAACAGTACGGACACTATGGTTGTGCGTGTGCAGAGAGATGCATATTGCTTTAAAATGAGTAATAAGAAGACAACAGCTATGGTAAAGTGATTAACAGCTGTACCTGGCAGCTACCTCTTCCAGCCTAAGGCTTCCCTGTCAGCCCAGAAAGTTCAGCAAAGCTCTCGCAGATAAACGGGAACCCTGAAAGCAGCTGTTCCACAGGCCCCATTCATAGTCTTTGTTTTGATCTTGATCAGCACAAGATTGTAGGGCAGGGGAAGATGGTTTTTAATATTGATCATTTAACTAAAGGTAGATAACACGCTGTGAAATACTCCCTAGTGCACCTGGTATGTAAGTGATCAAGAATCTCACTGATCAGATGGTGCCAAATGGGAGTCAGGGACAGATCCCAGCTCAGTGTCTCTGAGCCTGATCCAAAGTCTACTGACATAACTAGAAATATTTTCACTGAGCTAATGGGCTTCAATGGTTTGTCTGAAATGGAAACAAACAGCAAAAATCTGTTGTTCAGTAATGCAAACAACAGCTATTATTTCTACCCTTGTAATAAACTACTGATCCCAGAAGAAAAGTGCCATTTTCTGTGGATGTCATCTGGGCAGAATGGGGGCAGAGGCAGCACAAGTTTCAGAATTTAAAACACTGAATAGACATAGCTTGTTTTAAATGTGAAGTTTATGTATTTTTACATGAGAATCACACACACCAGTTTGCAAGTGAAGATGAATCGCTAATTAAGCAGCAGGGGAAGAGATGTTTGGAAGAAATAGTAACCTGGAAAAAGAAAATTTGGGAAAGTACTTAAGACATTTGTTTTTCCATGCCTGATTTGTTTAAAATGATACCCAGTTAATAGAGTCAATTGAAATTGGCCAAATTGCTTCACCTTTTTTTGTAAATCAGCTTTTTCACAAGGATGACAGTTTCCATCGTTGCTATAATGACTGGTTTTGTCTGCTTAGATATAGGATATCAAAACCACTTACAGGCAATCTTCCCCTGCAAAACACACATGCTTAAAACCACTCTGATTTTAACCTTCTTTCACTTCAAATTTGTTTCCTGAACACAAATTGCAAAACAGCAATACCCGCAGCACTAAAAAATCTTTGGGGAGCGTGTTTCAGATGAAACCTGAGATAGCTAGTTAATGGAAAGGGGATTTTTGTTTGTTTGTTTAATCTATTATTTATCTCTTTGTTTCGCTGTAATGGTTGGTTGGTGGGTTGTAAGCCAAACTTCCAAGGATATTGGAGGTTTGAATTCATTCTGACATCTTTTACTCTGTTTTTGAAAAAGATCTGCTCTCCTACCCACATGACAGTAGACCACTGTGAAAAAGGATGAGGAAAAGGACTTCACACACTGTGCAAAGTAGAACTTCGCAGTTCACCAACACAGAATCACACTGCAGGAGTAATGTGAGTAACAATCAGCTGGTTTACAGATATAACTGACCACAATCTTTTATACAGCAGAAAAGGGTGTCAGGGCTCTGAGGAAGGCGAGATCTCCTGTCATTACCATGGGGGATGTCACCCTCAAGTCAGAGAGTCACTGAGCTTAAGAATATCGAAGTTCTGATCCAGACCTTCTGAAAGGTGGCCAACTAATAACTAAATGGGCCTTTTTTCAAATATGCAAGACTGGCTTTCCTTTGGTTTTCAAAGTAAAAGCAAAAGATCTTAAAAAGAAAACTTGCACTAACTTTTATTTTTCATAAACCTGAAGAAAATGAGATTTTTCTCCATTTTTGTTGGCAGAGAAAATCACTCTTCTCCCACCCCAACCAACACTGTCCTGTCTGCTAAACAGCATCTTAAAGGAAAGGTTTTCACTTCAGAGTGTAATTGACGGGCACCCTTCCAATTTCTGGAGCTACCCTCTGCTTAGCTTTATTGTAACGTAATAAGCTGTTATGAATAATAACGTCGACCTAGTTTCCTGCAGTGATGAATGTGTGTAGTGTGCCAGCGCAAGGAATTTGCTTTTCATTGTCTCATTTTCTCTTTTTGTCTCATCAGAAGAAGGAGAGGTGGCCAAATGTTTCTTCCCAAGTTCTGCAGCATAAGCACAGTGGAAGGGGGAGTTAAATAAAAAGTATGTCTTCAGTAGCACATCCATATACAGGAAATTATGGGCTAGAAAAATAAGGATAGGAAAGCAGGAAATCTTACTCAGAAGCAGAAGAAACTTTAAGATGACAGAAAACCAGCATTCCAGCAGTGGTAGCTTTGACTCCACTAACATTTTGTAATTGCATTACAAAGGCAATTTGTAATTAATTGCCTTTTCCCTGAAATTGTGTGGTTGGGTTTTTTTTAACAAAACTTTTTCTAAAGATAATAAAGCATCACTTCACTCACATTATTTCCCTCACAGATTAAGGAAACACCCACATAGTATGATGAAGACAGCAACTCGCTGTTGGCCTGAGCACCTGCCCATATTCAGATTTTTTGGAAAACAACCCCAAATTGTTTCAGTGGCTAAAATGTCAGTAGGTACAACGACCTAAAGTGATGTGTGAAGGATGATGTCCACAACAAACTGCAGAAAACTGACCTGAGATGTGTACAACCGTACCACCTTCCACAGAAGCAGAAACCAGCACTTCCAAACTCTCTTGCTTGCATGCCAGTAAGCGAAGGCAGCAGTGACTGCACCAGGCAGAAAGACAACTGGGGCATGAAAGCTGACCCACTCCCAGAGATCTCTTCAGAACAGAAATCTGGATGCTCCTCTGGGCAGCAGTGTGAAGCGGGCACGCAGACTCGAACAACTGGGGAGAGGGAAATGCTTCCAATAGATGTTGCTATTTCCTCCCTCACAAATACAAAGATGCCTTACCTAGTTCAGCTGACAAGTATAAACACGTATGCAATGAACAAAGGGATTATTTTGTTTTCACTTTCTTTGTCTTTGCAGAGATTACAACTCTGATTTCACTCAAATTTTCCCGAAGCTCTAGTCTGCAAGAATAGAAAGTGCAAAGCTCTCCTACCATCCAGCTCCCATTCCTCTCCATCAAGAGATAGTCAACCATGTAGCTATTAAGCTGCTCGGAAAAAAACAGAACAGGCAAAAGAACTAGGGAAAACAAGGTTGTGGGGTCCTAGTCACAGACTCAGCCCAACAGCAGACTCCCCAGTCACCCCCACCTCTCCCTCCCAACTCTTGAGCACACAAATTTCAGCATCCCCTACAAAACCAGGAGACCCCAGCGTCATAGGCTTTGCCTCCTGCAACTTGTTCCCCTGCACACCTGGAATGTCTGCTGTATTTCACTGCCCTGGCAGGGGACCAGAGCCACAGGTAAGCATTACTCATCTATGCTCTGCTCATGATCCGTGAAATAGCCTAGGTTGAGCCACAAGAAGGTGCCCAGACGGATTTCGTAGGGATCCAGCGCGATGTGATTGAGTTCAGTTTCACGTATAACAGACTGCAGGATTCCAGCCAGTGTAGAACCACAGCAGATCATTTCCCAACATTTAATTAGTTTTCATTAGGTTGCCACAAATAGCATGAGCACTATCAACAAATTACAGAAATCACCAGGTTGCCTAACCATTCCCACTTTCAAAAGCACTCCATGCTTTTTGTCTTGCATGCTTCAAATAGTTCACAAATAGTTTGCTCTTTCTACGGTTACATGCTTAATTAGGAGTATTAGGAATAATTTCTCCCCATTTAACTTGTTTGTCTAAATCTAAGCCAAAAAAATCAGTAAAAGCACCAGAAGTTTTGCCATTCTCATAAATTATTAGATGACAAGAGTATTCTCACACTTACTTAACTTGTGCTTATTTTGTCCTCACTGGAATGTGTTTTATTTAAGTGCTTCATTAGGGCATTAACAGACTCATACCTTTCGAGTAAATACTGAAGAGGATGATGAGCGGTAATAATTTCCTACTCAGCAGGGATTTTCATGTTAGAGAAATCATGGGCAATTTAGACCTGCAACTCTCAAATGCATTTTTAAATCAGGTATTTTGTTTATTCACGTGCTGCCTCCACCCCTTTAGAAGTGATATTACATTAGGCCTAACAGAAAAGGGACAAACAGCACACTGTATTGTTTTCTTCCTTACAAACGTACTTGGCCAACAACAGCAGTACTTCAAAACTAGCGCCAGTTGGCAAGTTTTCCCAACCCCAGCAGATCTGAAGAACTGGTAGGTCCCAGAGTAGGATCAGTTTATCAGGAGATGGAGCAGAGATGCAATTAATGGCGTTAGAGAATAAGCAGTTTATAAAGCATCTTCATGGGTGTATGAAAAAAGCATATTGGAAATATCCTTAGTGTGATCAAAATAAGACACACAAAAAATGTTAACAGTTCAAGACGACTTGTACGAAGGATACTGGCCCAATTTCTAAACCCGCTTGTCTCATCCCAAACTTTTCTCGGCATCCATTTCAGAAACCCACTTACACTGAATATACAAATCAGGGCAACTTGGCAACATTTTCTGCAAGGCATAAAGCCTGTCAAAATTTCTCATCTTTGCCAGCTGGAACGCATTGAGTATGTTTTATGTGGTTCCAAATGTGAGCTATTCACAGCAGTGGGGGACACTGTACCCACTACAGGCTGAAAGAGAAGCAAAGGGGTGGAGAGAGAAAAATACATGCAACAGGAAAATGGGCTGAAAAATATAAAAGGGAACAAGTCCAGCATAAAAGCATTGATTTATATTAGAAAGATATGCAAACACCGATTTTTGCATTCTCTCATTAATCTGAACTTAATAACATTCCATCTGCAGTGACTTCTTTAAAGACACTTTGTGTGAGAAAAAAAAATCAACTCACAATCTAAAACCTGCACATCGCCCTTCCAAATTACTCTTCTGCAAAGGAGGTTTAGTGGCACAAATAATAAAAAAAGTACTTCCATCTCACTAATCCGTGTTTGTATTTCATATCAACATCTTGGTACATTTCTTTTTTAAAGTCAGTGGATGTAAAGTAATAAGACATCACTGAGGCTCTCAGCAGTATTTCACGTGGCTTTAAAATTTTTCTAGGGTGGATATGCTGGAGTTTTCATGTTTGACATCATCACCATATCTGCATGAGAGAGAAGAACAAAAGGATGCCTAAATAATGCTGCTAATGGGGGAAGAGGACTCCAGAGAAAAGGGCAGAGTCCTTTAGTTATGTCCACTCAAAACTAAGCTCATGGCAATGCAAGAGGGACTCACTTCAAAAGGACGCTGCAATTGTTTGTGCTCACAGATGTTTGTGCTACAACATCTGGCCTCCAAAATCAGGCTGCAAAGCAGATGATACGGAATCACTGTCAAAATCTCACCCCTCACTCTACCTCAGAGAAGACCAAGCTGCAATGTTAGCCACATCTACCTATGGCCAGGTATGCACTCACTGGCACGTCAGTGGAGGTTTGCTGATGGGCAGCTCCAGACTGCAGGCACTGCCCAGTCCTACCTACACAGAGGTCCGGCAGGAGGGTGAGACATTTATGGAGACTGCTCCCCACTGTCCATGCAGCTGCCCGCAGTCCAAACTGGGCATCTGGGATGGGAGGGCCAGCTCTCCCCAGCAGGTACACAACCTGTCCCCACCGCAAGATAAAAGGTGTCAGCAAAGTGTAATCCCAAATGCCAAAACTCACAGATAAAAACTGACTACAGCTCGCAGTTCTTAATCTCCCTGGGCTGGTTTGTGCACATTTAATACTGGACATCTCCACAACTCTTGTTTAAAGGTTTAATGTAGATATGCTGATCTGAAAATATATACTTTTTTTCTATTTGGTTGAGAACTGCTGAGATTTACAGTACTTCAGCCGAGGCCTTGGCTGGCGACAGTCAGCCTGGGATACATCTGAGCATCAGCTTTTATAAACAGTCAATGCACTGCCCACTGCTGCAGTGTAAATCAAACACGAAAACTACTCCCACAGACATGTTAACTCGAGTATCCTCATTGACGGAACAGAAAATTGTATCACCAGACCAAGCACACAGAAAACTGAAACCACAGGAACTATGTGGAACAAAGCAGATCTGGAACTTCAGAGGATCCCAAAACCTGTGATGTCACATGGGCCAACCTTCCAAAATCTGCATAGACTTTTTTTTGTTTTTTAAAGTGTCAATTTAATAATAGTATCACTCATCCTTAACAAAACAGCAACATACACTAAAGGGGGTGGATGCTTAACAAATAGTATAGTGAAGCCTGCAACATACTGGTCAGACTAGAAAAGTTGTGACCAAAAGAAATTACAACTTGGCAGATATCGGGATGCCTCTGTGGAACATTTCCTGCCTGCTGCTGCTGCATTCTTTTAAATGTCAGCTTTACTATCCACTGAGAACATCAGAAAAGGCACCCCAAAAAAATGAGCAAAGGTCACTGCCCAACTTAATGGGACCCAATTTTATGATCTGAACATTTGGTCATTTAAAAGGGGGAAACCTGTCGTTCTAAAAAATTAAGTCCAATTCACTTTACGTCTTCTAGAACTTCAGGGAATCGCATCACTAATAAAAGAGGCAAGTCCTTACTGTTACTTGTCCTTTACCGAAAAATAAATACATTTTAGTGGCCACCTCTTCAACCCACAGAAGAGCAAACCGCACTCTTCCTGCCCCTATTCCTTCTCCTCCTCCTCCTGTATTACTGAGCCCACGCTAATATTCCTCCCCATAGCAGGAGGGAAAATCTGGACTTTTCACGACCCTTGGTTTGAAACACTCTTCATGCCAAAAACTCCAGTCTTGAGGAAAGCAAGGCCAACTTTTCCAAAGAAAAATACGGAGGAACCCCAAGAATAGTCCACAAACGTAAAAGGAAATCCATTGCCCTGTTAAGGCTGCATGTGCAGGTAGAGCGATACAGGAGACATTGTTTATTTTCTACATCCCTGTTCTCCAGCTACTTCCAAGGACAAAGATGCTGTCTAGCTAGGTCCATGTTCCCACACTAGGTCAGCCCCATCACCCAGTATTCATTGCAGCTGTGGAAGAGGAACTGTATTCAAATTGCTCGAGAACTGTTTCTGTCTCAAGAGGTAAAAACGGGCCACTCCAGTTTAAGAAAAGGAAAACTAAAAAGACCCCTTCGAAACTACTTATGTGCAAGAAAAGCAGAAGACGTGGGCCTGCAGGTTATTCATTATTAATCTGACTTACTTTCTCATATGGCATTAGTTACACATTACCTGAGATTTTAAAGCAACTTCTAGCTTTAAGCATATATCTGCTCAAGTCAAAATCATATACAGAATTAAGGATTAATTCACGAGAGAGATTTCAGACTTCAAGTAATTTTTTTCCTATTAGTGCCCCATAACGAAGTAATTGTTGAATTAGTAATACATTTGTCAATCCCAGTAAGCAATTACAGTTAATACATATAAAACAAATTACTGCTCCGTTTTAGGACGTGAATAGCTGAAGTTTGGCATGAGGTTCTAATTATCCACTGAACACGAGGCATGCCAAAACCGGTGGGACGAAACGTATCTTAACTCCTAATGCCAATGCGTCCTTCCTGAACATGGCTTCCCTGCCTCATGGCCCCAATCCTGAGAGCGAAGCGCCCAGCGGGATTTGTACAGGTGCAAGAGCTGGCCCGCGTTCACAAGAAGTTAAAGGGCGAGGGTGTGAGACAAGAACAACGGCAATGAGCCAGCTCAAGCGATTCGGCCAAGGGGGTCCAACCCCTAACAGACATAACTGACAGCTGCTTTCGTACACTGTGGTGAAGAAATTAACGCACACCACATCAAAAATAATGCCTTATGCTCTGTATTTATCTGAAGAGAGATTAAAAAAGGGCACAGATGAGAGGCTTTTGCTTGTCAGGTTTTCATACGTGAACGATGGACCCTGAAAGGTGCTAGATATCCTTACCTCCTACTAACTCACTTCTGGCAATGCAAAGGAGAGGGACTGACACCGGAGATGTGTTTTTTTAAAAACCTGTTAAATAATTCAGGGCTTTATCTCTTGTGCAGCTGTTCTCTAGCAGTTTGCACGGAGAGATGCGGGTGCTGTGGGCAGCATTAGCTCTTAGCTTTGAGACATGAACATAACTCTATTACATTGTATGATGAAAAACATTCATTAAAACTGACACAAACACTGAATTTCACAGGAAACAGTTAAGAATTAAAAGTATAACAAGGAAAATAAAGAGCCATTTTAACATGTTTCCAGCACACATGTCAAAGAGAAGCCAAGAAACAAATTCTGCACTTTGATTTATGTACAGGCTCATCAGGGATCTAAATGACTTATCTGAAGATATCTTGCATTTTATGCATTCCTACACCAGGTATTCAGTTCTCTAAACTCACTTTCTAAATTCAAAGAAAATGTCTTTTCTGGTGGATTTGCTGGCATCAGCACTGTTTAAGGGCCAGGCAACAGTGGGATCCAGCTGGGCTGGGGGCTGTAAAAACACAGAAGTGCACCGGCAGTGCTTGCCTTGAAAAATCTGCAATCCAGCTGAGGGAATTGCTAAAATCCAATATTTTAGGAAAGACTGAAAGAAAATCACCCTCTACGCTATACTTAGCTGAATCAGTATGTTCAGTAACATGCTCCTGCAGCTTCTCATCTTTCCCCAGATAGCTGAAAGCCTCTCTTCAGGCAGCTCTCAGTCACAGACTGTCTATCTCCTCTTGTATCAGACCTAATTAATCTATATATTTCCCAAATACTTTGCTTTGTTCTTTCCTCTTTGAAATTGGCCTAACAGAATGGCTGTGGGTGATGGCTGTGGCCCTGGAAGATCTCCTCTGCTTGCATGGAAATCCCACATAAAGTAAGAAAAGTAACAAATAGTGACTTCTTGATTTAGTGTCTATCACATCTCTCCCTGTCTCCATCCTATTTTCACCATTAGTACTGCAAGTCACCAAAGAGGAGAAGCTGTTTCACTGCTGTTCCCAAGTGCCTCAAGCTCCAACGGCTGGAACCTCCATGTGCGCCTAGAACACACCAGGGCTCCTGGCTGTTGGAAACGTCCTGAGAGCTATTGGAGCGAGCTGCTGGTGTGCATGCCTTAAAAAGTGGATTTGCCAAGCCATGATTATGGGCCTCAAATTACTACCAAAACAGCTATTTTTTATTTTATTTTAAAGAGATTCTCTCAGTGTCAACAGCAAGGGCCCACGCAAATAGTCAGGTCAAATGCTTATGTGACAAACCCGTTAGCAATGGCATTTGGACTTCTGCAAGAAGTGTTAATGTTGGGAGACCTCCTGCTGATCTCAGGAAGCAGGAACCAGGAAGCAAACTTAGAAATGTAAGCAAAAGGAGAGTTCAGCACGACTGAAAAATAAGGGGTCCAACTACTGTAACAAGCCAGATGTCTGCAGCCAAAGGACTAGGGAGGGTCCACACAGGATATTCGTGGTACTGTAAGAGGAAATCCAAATATAGCATGTAAAGATACCTTGAGCTAAGTGGTGCAGCTAATGGATGACACTTCCATGGAGGCTGACTTATGCTTGGTATATGGATAAAGCAATTAGCCAATTAAGAAAATTACATTAGATGAAAAGAAGTAATAATGGCACAATTTACTCAATAGGACCTGATTTTACAGATGCAAAAGTAAACCACAGCCTGGTTTCTATGGACTCAGGCTGCTGAGCGATTGGACCTTGCTGTACTCTGTACATCCTGTTACATGTCACTGGACTGCACTACAGTGAGGAAATGTGAATGAAGGTAACACTCCTGTATCAAGATTTGTACCTGATTAAAGTTAAATAAGCTGAAAAAGGCCAATTAGCCACCTGATTGAAGGACTGGAAACTGACCCTGGAGACACCATTACTGTGCCTGATGCACATGGAGCTGTGCCATTTGTGAGAGATCTCAGACCTTTGCTTTTGATCTAAGTTGAACACGATCTCAGTTCTCACTCTGTTCAAAGTAGCCTTCTAGCAATGGTTTCAAAACTTCAACTTCACCTTTCCACAGACGATTGTGGAGTTCCATGTGATTCCTGGAGATATCAATAGACTTGATAGCCAGGAAGTTGAATTGGCACAAACTCCATGAACAAGAACTGTGGGATGAGCGAGTTCACAATGCACTGAGTGAATAACCGGCTGAAGGGCAGAGCTCAAAGGGTTGTAGTGAACGGGGCTACATCCAGCTGGCAATCAGTCACCAGTGTTCCTCTGCGTTCAATTCTAGGGCCAGTCCTGTTCAATATATTTAACAACAATCTGCATGCGGGAGCTGGATGCACCATTAGCAAGTTTGATGATGATACCGAACTGGGAGGTGCTGTTGTAGGTTCCTTCCAACTGAATGAGTCTATTCTATTCCACTCTACCCTACCCTACTCTATTCCATTCCATTCTGTTCCATTCTAAATGGATGTACCCTGACAGAGTGTCAGTGTTCAAACAGGCAAGCAACATCCAATTCCCAAGACAGAACAACAGCAGGGGCAGATCAGACACAGACATCTCCCAAAAATGCACAGGACACAGATGGAGCGACAAAAATGCTTCTAAAAGAATGTAATTTTAGTGTGAAATAAATCTAATGAAGTTTAAAAAATAAGCATCAAATGAGATATTGTCACACCAATTAAAACAAATACCCAGGTGAAATGGATGTGAATGCACAAAATGAAACACATGAAATGTATGTCAATGCTGTTCATTTCAAACCCCCTGTTATTGGACTCTACCCTACATAAAGAAGCACAAGATTTCCAGTAACAGAGATCATCATTCAAAACCTAGCCAAACACTGGGAAATACCCAGAGAGATTATGACCTAACTATCCACATCCTGGACTAAGATTTTCAAAAGAAAAGAAAACCACTGACATTGTTATTTATGCTGAAATATTACCCAGTTTTTCTGCCATTTCTGAGTTCCAAAATATACTAAACTTCATCATATTATATATTTCATTTTAACAGCTTCCATATACAATCTCCAACTGAGGAAGGAGTAATGAACAAAAACATCTTAGGAGAAAGTATCTGAAGAGCAGAGTGCTCCTGATGGGTTTGATTTACATCTGAATAGATTTAGCATCAGCATTTGGAAATTGCAAAATTTCTATATGCCTCTCTTCCAAGTGAAAATTTTCAGCTCATAAACCTTTTCAGGATTTATAACAGCTTGATTAGCAGTGTCTTCTGCATCCCATATGCTAGGAGGATGGGTTTTATTAATATGAACAGAAAATTATAAAGGTCAAACTTTGTGGGCACTAACCCAAATATAGAGGATGCTACCTCAGAATTAAATACATCCAAAACAAAGTAGGAGGTAAAAAAAAAAAAAAGATAAAAGTAGGTATTTGTATCACAAACAGCAACAGTGACATAAACCAGAAAGAAAGCTCTACAAACATGGGATTACTTTGGCAGTGGTCCTAACTCAGAGAAGAGAACATGGCAGTGATGGATTTAGAGACGAATGCAGTCATTGAGTGACACGTAGAAGGCAGTGAGGGAAGCAGAGAAAGTGAGAAATATGTTTCCCTTTTTCCATAATCTAATGGGGTTTTCTCATATCTAAAATATCAAGGCCCTATTAGCAAACCCAACATAATATCATGTAAGCCTGAGATGTAACCTTTATTTATTCTCAGAGCTACATACCATGTCTTTTCGACCAGAGAACAGAAGGCAAGGTTCTGTGACTGCTTTTGCAAAACACTGATTGCACAACCTGGGCAGGTACCCAGCTAAACCTTGTATTCTGCCTTTGTGAAACAGCCTCCTACACCTGCTCATCTAGAAGTGAACTGCTCCTATACACATCAAACCCTAAAAGTAAAAAAAAAAAAACCAAACCCAACCAGAAAAAGTGCAGTGCATTTAGGAAACAGTGAGATACCCCTTACCCAGCACTAGCGGTGGTTCATTGCAGTGTATGCAAGGGCTTAGCTGCAGCACCGGGAATGATATATGCAGGACGTCTTCGATGACTTTCAGGTCATGTCAACCATTGCTAAGGAGATGTCTATTTAAAATTGAATACCCTTTAAATAAAGTAATATCCTCATAAAGTGTAAACTTACTGTACAACAAAATGTAACTCCTGTAGAAAGGCATAACTGAATTACATGATTCTGTTGACGCTCAGTATCTTCAAAATAACAAAACTGTTACTGCTACTTTGACCAATTTTTGAGAAATCTTTGAAACCAAGAACTGCCACTAAAGGTTTTTTTGGGGTTTTTTTGGCTTTTCTCAGAGAAAATTACATAGAAAAACATGAGTGAAATTTTAACCTTTTGACTAAATACTTCACCCACCAATTCAACGCAATATTTATTGTCAATTCCTGTAGCTGAGGTTATAGAACCTCCCACTCTTTTCTATAGCTTAAAAAAAAAAAGAAAAACAACAGGAACAACTGTGAGCTCTGAAGAGGAAACGTGATATCATTTTCTTGTTGTTATCTAGAATGACATAGGATAGATGTGGAAACCCATCTTTTGACTTTTTCCAGATGTCCGTGGAACTGTATCAGCGTTCCAGCTTTGTTTCATGTGGATGTGTGTCCTGCGAACTTCCTTGCTCAGGATTTGCTTTTTTATCATACATGGGAGAATTTTGACAATACTTTGGTGGGGCTAAAAAATAATTTTAAAATTCACGTATCATAGGCATTGTGTCATCTAACTTGTGGATAGGCTGTTAAGAGAACGGGAGGGTAATGAAGAGGTGCGATTTCACTCTCAAGGCAATGCAATTTCATCACCTGAAATTCATTGTGGTTAAAAGGCCTCATAAAAACATGATACAATGAGAGTGCAGTAGCAGAAGATAAGGGCCAGTTCTGCATGGCTGTAGAACTGCTACACTGGGCAGAACCGTGGCTCACACCTATATGCAAACAAGACAAACCCAATCTCAGCCAATCCCCAAAAGTTTTCATTTATGAACTGCATAAAAATCTTAATGACACTTTGAGGTAGGACTGGAAAGTGAAGGGTTTCTTGGAATCAGCACTCCGGCTAAAGAATTATAGCTGTATGTCAATTTTCTCCCCCAAATATTGTTGGGGGAACAGCTGCATGAGGCGTAGCCTCAAGGGCAGCAGAAAAGCAAGTTTACCATAGACTCTGAGCTGCTAACCAGAGACTGGTGGACAATATGTATGTATATCTGCTGACTTTCCCCCCTCTTTCCTGCATCCCCTTCTCCTTCACATTTCATGGCTACTGCGCATCTGACGAAGGAGAAGTACAAGTTCACTGCTGCTCAATCTCTCAGTTCTGCAGGTAACAGTGATTTACTGCGTGACAAATACAGGCACTGAGGATAACAATACTAAGATTATTTACATTTTTATAATAAAATTACCAATTTCTTTTTTCTGTTAGATCTCAAAGTATTGCATCCCCTGTGATCTTGCCTGTATCTCTCTGCACACTTGGAGTCAAAGAAGTTGAGCTTCTGCACCATTGCCCACTACAGAGCACCTTCCTGCCTCACTGGTACGTACAGTTTTTTAAACTTTGGACAATTTCATGAAATTTTATTATTGAAAAAACAGTGCTGAAATGTCCTCCTCCTCCTGCTTAGCAAGGTTGCCTAACTGGGTAATTCAATCAGCCCAACTCCCGAAACTGCACAGGTTGCTGTGCAGTACTAAAACTTAATAATCACAGAAAGCTCTTGCTGTAATGAATGAGGCCTCTGAAGACGAGAAAGTGCATGCGTGTTTATAGAAACAGAAAGAAATCGAGCATAATTCAGTTCATAGTTCATAGTTTCAGTTCATAGT
>NW_010248086.1:0-14167 GCF_000690775.1 Eurypyga helias
GCCAGCAGGATTTCCTTCCTAAAACTGTGGTCTTTGTAACTGAAGTCTTTTCCGTTGGTCAAAAATGGAAGGAAGGTTTATCACTGAATCTTGATCTACCCTCAGAGTCTTGCCTACAATTCTACTGCTTATTGTCTGCACAGGCAGCGGATGCCTGTCTCTAGTGTACTAAAGCTGGGGAACGTTTGTGAGAAACGTGCATGGCACTTTAGTATCGCTGACCCCTCAGTCCTGAGCGAGGCAGCATTTGAATGAATTTGTTCATGTCATTGTTACTGATATCTCTCCGTACAGAGCAACATTTCACAGTTGCAAATATTCTGATGAGCAGGCTTTACTGACTCACAGTAGCATATCTCAGTCACTATGCAGAATTCGTACCTACAGGGGTAAGCATTCTATTTTGAAAACAGCCAGTTTAGCTTTGGTCAGGATCCATGCTTACTTCACTATCAGTTTCCTATATTCCCTAAGAGTAAATAAAGCTTTGGGTATAAGATAATTCAGCTTTTCATGAAGCATATTTATACTGCAGCAAGGGTTGCTAAGGTTTACGGCTCTTTTCAGTGATTTTTTTGTATCTATTCAGTATGTGTATAAACATGTTGTATGTACGTATTTTCTGTATGTTAACTGCAGTAAATTCAGCTTTTTGAAAAACAAATACATTATGCCAAGACCGAAAGTAACATGTAGGAATAAAAGGTCATTGACAAAGTAGTTAGAAATTGTGACCTACTTTATCTTGTAACAGCACAGTGAGAACATCTCCTGAAATTTATAGCTCTGCTCTTTAGAGAGGCCAAGTGCCTGCAGGTCCTGGTGATTCCTGATATTCAGCACTCCTGAAAACTTGACTGTAATTGTCTGCCACAGGTATCTTTAAAATAGGCATTGCTTGGTTAGCAAGTATAAGAATATGAGAAAAGTACTGGCACTGTAGATCCCAGAAAACACCAATCTGTCATGTATTGTCCTCCTTTGATTCTGCAGGAACTGGTAATAAACAAACACTACTCCTTCCAGACCTCTGCTGTTATCACTGATGGTGCTGTTGCACAAATATGTTTTGGTGTGATAAGCAGCTATGTGAATTGAAGATCTTTTTTTAAAACAAGAGGTGTTTCGTTTCTCCCAGTCTCAATTTGGCTTCCTTCTGTGCCGCTTGCTCAGCCATTAAAAAAAAAAAAATCAACATGAAAATAATTAACATGAACTTATTTAAATTACGTGTGCCTTGGAAGGAAGGAAAAGTTGGAAAGGAAATACTGTCTGAAACTTTTAACCAGAATGTGTTAAAATGATGTCAGTGTCAGTATATATTGTCTCTGATTTGAAAATCATCAAAAATCTATCACATACTTCTGCGTCATGTGTACAAGACGTACTGCCTTGGACTAGTTTTATCCCTTGCTTGAGTGGAAAGGAAATTCAGGATTTCCTATAAGAAGAATATTGACAGGGGAAAATCTCTAGCCTCTCAAGTCTCTAATAAATCCAAATCTAAGGTGAGACACCCCAGCTAAGATAGTTATAAGTAATTAAATTTGCAGGCAAGGAGGGTGACCTTTGAAAAGAGCATCAAAACCAGGGGTGATTTCAACAGACTGTGGAAGAGGCTCATTGACTTGCATGTTTGGGCTGTAATTACAGAGGGTTTTTTCAATGTTTCCCATCATTCTCTTCCGTGGTTGCCAGGCTGGTAAGTGAAATCTGCGTTCAAGCTTTCTGCTGGAAGGCACACAGGGACCACCCTGACGTTTGAGGTCAGCTGTACGGATCATGAATCTCAAGAAACTTTCGGTAGTGAGGGAATGCTGCCTGCGTTTTGGATTGTACGCGAATGATAGGTGGTTTTAGCCTAGATTTACCTTCACCTTCTCCTGTGCCTGATCCTGCAGGACACTGTCAAAGTCTCTCTGCTTTGACATTTGGGATTTTAGTGCTGATTTCTTTTGAAGAAGGTTGACTAAGGAGCGATCCCTTATTGCAGTCTAGTTTTTCTGGTTACAAGATAGAAAGTGAGATGTTGCCTAACACTAGAGCACATAGCATGGGTTTTTTGTTGAATTTCACTAGCTCGGTTTTGGCTGCAAGGTGAAGCTCAGATCTACTCTTTTCTGCTGCCTTTAAGAACAGGTATACGTGTAGGTAGATACCTATATAGGCGTATTGGAATACAGCAACTGCATTGGCTGCTTGGTGAAATGCATTTAGTATAAAATTCTACAGGGGCAAGAAAAGCTTCCTGGTGACATGGCAGATGTGGAAAACCTTTGACATTTCACATCCATTCCTGTTTACTTGTTTAAAAGGGATTAATCTTGTGTTTCGTCCTCAAGGAGAGAGAAACACTGTACAAACACAGCATAAACCCTTTTGTTTTGAGAGACACCTCAAGGTAGCCCCTTGAGATAATCTGTAGATCTGAGGTATCACTGTTCAGCAGTTCTTGATGATCACTGCTGGCAATGAAGGCAAACAAAGAGCATATACAGACATGATTTAAAGATGACTGGGAATAATGCTGCTCTGTAGAGCAGATCGTATGCTTCTACCAGCTTGTTGACAACAGCTTGCTCCAACAAACAGTTCGTTCTGCAGCATGTAGCCTGCTGTCATCTTCATGTATTCCCACTGACACTCCAAGGTCATCTAGGAGCTGAAATAAGAATGCAAACCCTTTTTCCGTGAGACACTAAGTGAGCTAACCTATTTAAGCTAAATAGGTTACTGTTTTAATGACTATGTTTCCAGAGTTGCTGTGCAGAGGGAGGTTTCAAGAGACTTTCTAGGTTACTATTTTCTTCAGGTTTTAGCGGTACCCGCTAAACACAAAGATGACAATGTGTCTCAAGGAAGGAGAAGCTGTCAAAACAGAATGTTCCCCTCCCCCACTACTGCCTGACACATTTAAAGACGTCCTCGCGGTGCATGCGATAGTTATGATATGTTATTTGCTCACTTTGAATTCCTGCCAGCCTTGCTTGCTCAGTCCAAAGGAAGCAGGAGCTTTGCTACAGGACTTACATTCTGCAGCTTGTCCTTCCCCACCACCTTCTTGGATGTCTTCACTGGGGTTGTACTTCACTTGTACCATCTTTCCCTGTACTCCACAAACTCTCCACTAACTCTTGTTGTACTTCTCCTCCCTGGTCTGTTTCTGTTCCTGATGCTCCTTCCAATTTTCTGCCCCTCTTTGCCTCCCTGTAGTCTCTGGCACGTGTTTTCTTTCAGGCAGTTCCTTTGCCATGGGTAGATTCCTCTGTCTGCCACGTGTCCTAATCATCACCAAAACCCTGAAAACGGATTTCCTCCACGGAGCTGTTCTGGTTTATTTGCCTCACCTGCAGTGTCACTTCCTTGGTTTGTTTGTGTGTCTGGCCTCTCTTTCTTCTACCTGACCTTTGCTGTTTTCCAAGGCAACGTGTGGCACAGAAAACACATTATCCTAGGTCTGTGAGTCATACGCATGTTACTGAATGCTGTGGCTGTGTCATGGTGCCTTTTCTGCCCTTGATGCACCAAGGTTACAGAGCTATTACAGCTCCAGTCAATATTTCATGTTTTAATTCTGACAGTTCAGTCAGTTGGCCAATGCAGCAGCTGCCACACACATGTTTACAGCCCTCCTTTCATTGTCACCAGTGGCTATTTGATTAAAAAGAGATCAGGGGCAGTTCTATTGGGTTAAGCTTGGCTCTAATGAACTTGTTACATAAAGTCTGCTAATGGTTGCACCCTCCTCACACTTTCTTGCTTGCTCTTGCAGCACATGGAGCCAGACCAGCTTGTTGTTCCCATACTGGGACACCAAGGCCAGAGGTGGTGGAGAGGCTGCTGGGGCCAGAAGGCTGAAAACTTGAGGCTGAGCTGTTGAAAGACTTTTTGCTGCATCTGTGAGATACCTTTGGTTCTTTGCATACCCCCTAGCAAATCCGTTGTACTCTGAAGCTGACATACTGTCATTGCCTTAATGGTGATGAAGCCTACGTTTAGCTTCCACTCTCAAAGATATATAGGAGGTTCTATGTACACAGTATGTGTTCAGACAGTACATAATCCATTTGAGACTGGCACTCTAGAACTGTTCAGTTTGTGGAAACCATCATTATTTTTTTAGCACGTAGCTGAGTTTAGCTGCTTTTGCAGTATGAAATTATTTGTTCCTGTCCTACAGTGTGAATGCATTGATGTCACGAATGCACAAGCATTTTCATGAACTGCTTGCTCTCTGGCATTCATTGTACATGCTCCACATTTGACTTTAAAGTTTTTCCACCACTGAGGTGAATTCTTTTCCTGCCTGAAAGAAAAAAATTAAATTACTGCTGGTTGGAACCTCGGGAAAATAATCCTGTGAAGATGCTCATGACTGCTTTTATTTGTATAGGACTAAATGATTTTAAGGCGTGATTTATTGCTTAATTCTTTCTAATTTTCCCTTGCAGGTGAAAGTAATAGGAAGAAAAGTCTGGGGAAAAGAACCATCAGGAGTAGTGGGTCTCTTTGCACAGTTAAAACCCAACTACCCAGATGCTAGTGCAGACAAGAAGTGCGATTTTGGTGAATATCATGGGATCAGATACTGTATGACCACTGTTGTGAATAGTGACCCTGAGAAGAAGACCCCTGGAGGGAAGGGCTTT
The DNA here is from genome assembly GCF_000690775.1 of Eurypyga helias. Lineage (NCBI taxonomy): Eukaryota > Metazoa > Chordata > Aves > Eurypygiformes > Eurypygidae > Eurypyga > Eurypyga helias. The sequence continues at coordinate 4,650 of NW_010248086.1, forward strand.
TAGTAAGACTGTGTCACAGCTCATAAGTAAAATCACACTGTGTTCTACTGCTCTAAATTTGCTTTGCATGAAAGGCTTTTTAAAGCTTTCAATTCTTAAATATATGCTTAAAATATTATAAATTCTGTTGATCATGAATAGCAACAATAAATCGGTTTAGGAAAGACATTACTCCTCCCGTCAGCCTGTAAGTGCAGTTTGAGACCTCCTTCAGTGTTTCAGGGTACCTTTTACCATTTGGTGAGGTGAACACTAGCATGTATAAAAAGTTGCAGCATCTCAAGCAGGTCCTTACTGATGTGAAATGCTTTAAAATTTATTTTCCTCTGATCTTCACTAATTACACTACATGACTTGTCACCACTGAACACTCCTGCAGTGACCAACCCAAATACCTTCCTTATTTCGCATCGGAATCTTACCTCCTACGATGTGAGCGCTGTATTTTTCACTGCAGTGCCTTTTACAAGATATTAAGGGCAAGCAGCTGCACACTGTGGATATGTATGGATATTTCTGCTGAGTCTTTGTTCTTCCACCCATACAGCAAGCAGACTGGAGCTGCAAAGGGGCAGGAGAAGAAAATCTCTGCCTGTGCAATTCCCTCTATCAAGCTGCACATGTCTGAACAGAAATTTCTGGGTTCGCTGCCTTTGTAAGAATGCCAGTTTGGCACTCTAAGCAAACAAATGAACAAATAAGCTGAAACCAAACAAATTCACACTTTCAATTAGGAGAGGTCTCATGTTCTATTATTAGACATTTTTATCCTCTCAGCAGCTAGTATGGAGATCTTCAAACAGTCCCCTTGGGGGTTTCTTGGTAGAGTTTCTGTCGAAAGGCTTTTTCTGGGCAGCTATCTCCAGAGAAAATCATGTCTGAGCTACTAGACAGTAAACAACAGCACAGTCCCACAGGGTCTAGGTTGACCTGAATAAGGTTAAAACTAAAGGTAGTGACAGGAGTGTCTGTGCACATGTGCATGTATAATGTTGGCTATGAATATTTTAAATAGCCTTGGTCAAAACAATTTACAAGAGACTGTGAAATAAAGGATATTTTTCATAGCAGTTTACTTTTATCTGCACATACAAAATAAATTCGGTTACAAATGTGTCAGGGTATGTACTTATCGGTCCTTCCGAGATTTTATACCATTCACTCTTTTCACCTGTTGTCTCCTTGTATGTAGACACTCCATAATGTGGTCATGATGAATGTGATAAGATAGCTTTATATATCCAGGATTAAATTAATTACTTACACTTCCTGTTGTTTTTCATCTCTCCTTCCTCCTGTGAGCTGAATAATGGGAGAGTTTTGCCTGTACTGTGTTAACATCTACAGTCCAAGCAACTCTCCCTCTTGCTTTTTCCCTCTGGGCTTTTGCTAGTGTGCCTTGATTGCCAAACAATTTGTTTTTGCTAACAAGTTTTCTTTTTACTGCCTGTCAGTTGTCACTGCCGTGCTCCCTATATCAGGTTTGCTAACTGTGCTGTGTCCAATTTTTCTTACGAATCTCATTTTTTTAGTTTCTAGATGCAGAGTCTCAAACCTGTTTTAAAGACCACCTTCTTGTCTCTTAACAGGAAACATGTTTAGCATCTGTTTGTAGTGGGCCATAATCCACTGCACAGAGAAAATAGGTTTTGCAAGCTTTCGTTTTGCATCAGCAAGGGTTTGGAGCCCCAGAGCATTAAGCCCGAGCTCAGCCTTGCAGCAGCAAGCTTGGTGCAAACTCTGCATGTGCAACACCCCACTGCGGAGATAGACTGGAGCAAGCTTGGCACCGGGTAGTCCAGCCGCACCGCTGCAGTAACCCAGCTGCGCTGCTCCGGGTCACAGAGATTTCTTGTCTGGAGCAGCCTTGGTGTTGTGCGGTAGAAAATTGAATTTTCCATTAAGTAAGAACAACGAGCCACATCTTTTCCAAAACAGGGAACTGATGGCTAACTTGCACGCCTTGTCAAGGACTGTACCCTTGAACGGGGACTAAGGGCTGATAAAGGTTGCTGACTATGCCCTGGAAGGGCTTAACCCTGAAGACTGATAAAAGGGAACATCCTGGTGCTAAAAGCTGGATGGTTGCCAGGAGGCGAGAGGTCATCAGTAACTAGAGTAAAGGTAAAGGCCGCCGGGGAAGATTGAGACCACCGACACGATGAACACCCCCTCCCCAGTTCAGACAACACCGCACTGAGCGTGCGCCTTGATTTCAAAAGACACTGTGCCTTTAAACAGAATCAGCACGATGAAGGATTGAGATTTGTTGCCCTAAGTTACTAACCAGTTAGTGTAGAAAAGGGATAAATATGCCATAGTGTTTTGTATCAAGCAGTGCTGGCTTTGTGGAGTTACCACCTCATCCCCATCTCTGCGCAGACACGGAACAAACAAGTCTCTCAGCCCTGTGTGTAAATTGTCTTATTTCACACTGGGTGAAAAACCCCAGGTTTTCGGACTACACCGGGGAGGTCAGCATGTCAGCATGGTGTGTAGTGTAGACCCATAGGACCCTTTTGCATTTTTCGATGGATTTTACCACTTGAGCTATCACTGCCTCTTGACAGCCGTTTTAGGGCTATTCTTCACGGATCACAGTTTTCATCTGTGGAGTCACCTCTGAGTAGTAATTAGAGGCTATTATACTGCTAGAAAAAAATTAGAATACTGTGGTTGCCATTATGATACACATAATAGTATATAATTAAAAAACAAACAAACCAATAACTTCACAGCTCAAGACTCTGACAGATAAAAATAGAAAAATATATTACATCATTGCTATGTGAACCTGAAAATAATCTTGTTCTGTGTAAAGGTCCTTGTACAATAAAATATCTGCTTCATTCTGCTGACTGAAAAACAAATGAAAAGGGAGAAATTTAAAAAAAAGAAACATGCCTTTTTTTTCATGCTGATTTTTATACTTTATCACTGACCTGAAGTATCTGGAGCTGGAGCGGCGATCCTGACAGATCTCAGTAGGTGATAGCAAGTGCTGAAATTTCATGTCCAAACTTGATGTCAAAGTGAGTTTTCTGTGAAAGTTGCGTAGCATCCTGTAACAAAGGATATACAGCTGTTATTCGGCGTATACTGTCATCCGAATGTCAGAATATGTTTTTAAATGTCTTCTAGAGTAGACCTTTCTTCTCATTGTTTCCAGTATCCAGTTACCACCTCAGCATATCGGCACTTGAAGCTTTTAAAATTTTTTTCTTAAAGTGCAGCACATTTATATCACCAAATGTGTGAAAACTTCCCTTTTCCCATAATTGTCTTCAGGAGCAGCAAAAATTTACTACTCACCATTTTCCAGGTCATTGTCAATAAGGCCTTTTTGTTCCTTGGACAGTACTGATAGGAAGGCATTTTAGCTAACTTGCAGGTTATCTGAAGATTAATCTTAGAAATTTTTTTGCTAGGCAATGTGAGGAGATACCATCTGCAATATAAACACATACCAGTTTTGATTTTCTTTCTTTTTCTTGTTGTTGTCTTATGCCATTGCCCCTATACAAATGCATCTTTCATACTAAATTCTCTGTGTGTGGTTAAGAAGTAGATTCTATGCTCCGAATAACATAAAATAGAAATGGATCAGGTAGACAAAAGGCAGTATTTTCTTTGCTTGAAAGATGGGAAACCGAGAACACCTTTGCTATTGACTGTCCCTGAAATTTGGTTTGGACTGAACGAAATGCTCTCTCCTCTGTTACTGTGGTCCTCCTAATACCCATCCCCATACATTCCTTGCACACTACGCTTACTACATATAAGTACTCCCAGCTGGTGTTCCAGATTTTTTAGTAGATATGCTCCCTTGCTCCTTGAGAGCAGGATTCAATATCCTGGTGGGAAGCACACACATCTTGACATGTCTGCTCTTAGTGTAGCAGCAGAGGGTCTTGTTCCCTTCACACCAAATACTGCGTTTGGTAAAGTTCTTCATCTTTCGGCACTACGCAACAACTTTTAAGGATTTTTTTTTAATTGTCATGTGGCCACCTGTTGTTTACTTGCTGCCTTGGCATCCTGGTTGGTTGGATAATTTGTTGGTTTGCTTGGAAGCTTGCAAATAAATGGGAAGCTTTTCTAATCTACAGTTGTGAAGCTCTTAATCTCCTCTTGCACAACGAAAATTGAATGAGATTCATACACTTGCTGCCATCAGTGGATTTTGTCCCTGGTGCTGTACATGCTGACACATAATATTCTGTGGCTTTTTCAAGATGCTTTTTGATGGCTTCCTGTGCAGTTCTTAATCAAGGTGTCCTTCAATCCCAAGAACTCAGCCAATAGCTTCCTCTTGGCCTGAGCTTTTCCCTGCAAAGGTTGTGTGGTGCTGGCCATGTCTTGCTTCTTGGATTTACCAGAACTGTGCCTGTAGCAGCAGGTCTAACTGTTCAGGTTCGTAAAGACTTCTGAACAGAATCAACTTTCTTAATTTTTTCAAGTGCTTGCTGAATTCTTCTCTGTGTCTTTGGAAGACGAACTCCATCAAGGTTTTTCCGTAGGAATGCACAGAATCTAGACAGAGACCTGGCTATCCCTGTAAATTGTTACCTCCTTTTATAACCTGGGGTTTGACTATTTGCCGAACAGCATTTGGGATCTCATGGGGTCCTGCAGGAGCCAATGTGTTTTAAGTACAAGGAAGCCAGCTCTCCTCAGCTTTACATAAAGTTGTCTCAGCAGTTGTCAAGGTTTGGTTTTACGGTCTGATGTTCATTGCCACGTAGCACTTTTCCCAGTGGAGGATAGCATCAGAGAGCCTTCAGGGGCGAGGCTGAGGCTGCGGCACCACTGGTGGTTCCCAGCAGCCTTGTCTGCACCAGCTTATCTAGTGTGATAGAACTGAACCTTCCTTTCAGCAGAAACGATGAGTCACTTTCTCTCGGGTGAAATAGGTCTGTATCCCCAGTCCTTTGCGGTGGATAATGCCTCCTCTGCTCCGGGATGCTGGGCCAGCGTGCAGCTGTGCCTCACCATCTTCTCACTGTGAGCAGGCTGCTTATCCACCCCAGCCAGAGCCCGTGACACCCCACCCTTGTACAGCTCTCTGTAAGGGTTCTTCGTGCTGTGACTCTTCCGCAAGTTTGTTTGGGCTTCTGTGAGGAGAAGAGTCTCTCACTGTCTTCTCTGTCCACCCAGTGAGGATTTGTGATTTAAATCAAGATCCTTGATCTGAATTATTTTTCTGCTTGAGGCAGAGGTGACTGTTCTTACTCTTCTTTCACTCTGTGGGATTACCTTGCTCACACTGCCCTGGTGTGGGTGGCACTCCTGCACATCCACCCATTGCCATCAGCTCACAGTGACTGTGTTCCCTTTCACTTTCATGGTTACTGCCTACATTTGTTCCCACAGATGACCCCTAGAATGGTTTTCAAAAGCACGTGGCCATGTTTCCGCACTCTGACCCCTTACGGACACCGTGGGGATTATGCTGTACTTGGCTTGCAGCCCAGGAAACGTCGGCGATGACCTCACGATCCAGCAGCGTAACGGCAAATAAGCAGCTGTGGCAGCGACGACCTGTCCCGTGCATGGGACAGAGTGACTGTTGCATAAACATGAATGGTTTTGCCTTGCCAGCACAGGTACGTACAGTCACAAAGGTGTAGTAGGCTGGAGTTCAGTTCCGCAGGGATTATGGGTACCTGTTCTGGTTGCCAACCTGTGCAGAGGTAGATGCCAGATTCCCTTGTGTCTGGTAATATCTGAAGTCCAACTAGGGCAGATTTTCCCGCCCCTGTTATAACCACACTGCTGCACTTTATTTATTTAGTGGTGGCTACCTGATTTTTGTTTTCTTCTGCCTTTGCACTGTCTTTTTTAGCCAGGATATTTTTCATGTCAGCTTTCATGCTGTCTCCTTGACACTGGATTATAACGACTGTTTTGGCTGCGGATGCTTTTGGGTTCTTGGAGACTGAGCTTGAAAACCTGTTGTTCTCCGGTGGCTCTTACTGCTTCAATCCTTCTCCCCATCAGATTGCTTTGCTGTTATCCTAGGTCGAGGTCTGTTTTGTTAACAAAATCCAGGCTGGTTTGTCACCCACAGCGTGTGGCACCTCTATCCCACACAGAAGCACCAAGCAGAAGCCGGTGTGCCGGCCCTTTCACACGGTGCTATGGAGGCACACTGGGCCTTGCTTCCAGCAGCCCTACAACCGTGCACTGACCCCACGGTGCTTCCAGGAGGGAGCTGTTACTCGGCCTGACGCCTGCTCCCTTCTGTGCTCTGCGCTTAGAGACGGACCCCTCCAGACCCACGCTTTTCACTTCAGCAGCGTACCGCCTCAGCTCCTGCTGGTGGGTCCATTTGTGTTTGAAAACCGCCTTGGCAGCAGTAATGGCAACTGCTGACGTGGAGACGCATTCTCAGGACTAACAGGAGACCTTCTCCTAAATGATGAAACCTTTAGCAACACTTCTTTTCCCCAGAAAACTGTCCGGGCTCTGTCAGCCTGAGATATGTTTTGTTGTGAAGTATCTGGCTTGGCTGGCATAAATTGCCCTTGAGAAAATCATCCTGAGATGACAAATTCTACACACTGCTGAGATCCTTCCTCTCCGCTCAGACACAATTAGCGTGTCACGTTGTGAGCGGGCACAATGCCAATGGAGGGAATGGGGGTGAGAGCGCACGTGTCAGCAGAGCCTGGGTCTCAGGCAGTCAGGCGTCTGTCCCGGCGTGCTGCAAGGTTTTGGCTCTGGGTGAGGTTCTGCTAAAACGACTCTCAGATTTCAGTAAATGGGATTACAGGGTCTTGGAGAAAGAAGTTGAAAAGCTAACCCAGACACCTTTATCCTTCAGAAACATGGTGCAAAAGGGAATTATGCACTTCGCAAAGATGCTTCTGTGGCCACGAAGTGTTTCCTGCCCAATAGCTCAGCCCGCTGTGGAAAACACCTCAGTGACCTTCTGTAGTTTTCCCTCTGCAGAACCTTGTGCGTATTTTCTGCTGAACAGGGCAGAAAACCAGCTCCATTTGGAGTGCAGCAAACCATCTGAATAAATCATGCTTCAAGTACATGACCCGATTTCTTCTCAGTGGAATATCGTACTTGGCTAATGGAAGCGCTCTGGTTCCGATATAGTTATCTTCTTCCTGGCAGTGAAAGGAAAACCTTGCACACTAGTACGCCTCGCAACAGGTGTGGAGTCTTCAGTGCCAACAAATGAGCTACAGTGAGATACTGGCAACACAGGGATTGCACAGCTGGGCCGAACCCCTGCCAGCCCATGGCAGCAGTGAAAAAGCTTACCCCAGGTTCACCTTCCGTGTTTTCGTTTGAGGGAATTGCAAAGAATCATAGAATCACAGAACGGTTTGGGCTGGAAGGGACCTTAAAGACCATCTAGTTCCAACCCCCCTGCCATGGGCAGGGACACCTTCCACTAGACCAGGTTGCTCAAAGCCTCATCCAGCCTGGCCTTGAACACTTCCAGGGATGGGGCATCCACAGCTTCTCTGGGCAACCTGTGCCAGTGCCTCACCACCCTCTCCATGAAGAACTTCTTCCTGATACCTAATCTAAACCTCCCCACTTTCAATTTAAACCCATTACCCCTTGTCCTGTCACTACAGACCCTTTTAAAAAGTCCCCCCCAGCTTCCTTGTAGGCCCCTTTCAGGTACTGGAAGGTGCAATAAGGTCTCCCCGGAGCCTCCTCTTCTCCAGGCTGAACAAGATAAATGGGACAAGACCTTAGATTCCAAATGGGAACTTTAAATATAAATCTAAACTCCGTCAAACCTTGTAGAAATCTAGATTTGGAGACGTCATGGTTGACTACTGTTTCTTCGGTGGCTGGTTCGTGTGTTCCATTTCATAGCAAGATATGTACCCATGGGTTTGTTGTTGGTGGTTTGGTTTTTTTTTTAATATATTAGAGATGTCTAATTTCTGGAGACTTTCTTTTTGTGTTTTTTTTTCAGAAATATTTCCAATATTTCTTGAGTTTCCTATATTCTTCAGTGTAAGTATAAGGAAAATAGAATTCTGTTGGCATTACTGAAATAACTTGAGGACTGGGAAAAGTAGTGTTCTTAATATTATGTTAAGCAAAGAGTGTATTTCTTTCTTAATCCCATGGGAAGGTAAAGACTTCTGTTTCTCAGGATGGAGCTACAGTTTTCCCCGTGATCTTATTTTTCTCACAGGTCTCTCAACATTTTTTTAGGTGATGATAAAGGTAACGCTAACAGCCGTCATTTAAACAGTGCCAACTGCATAGATCTTGCGATAGAGAAAATCAGGAATTATTGTTCATAAAATGTGGCATTTTAACATGTATCTGTTCCTCAAGTGAGGATGGCAAAAAGCACCTGGGGATAACACCAGCTAAGCTGCCACAGTTTTTGCAGTTTATTGCTACTACTGGAGAGGCATCAACAGCAAATTACAGCATCATGATGCGAGGCCTGTCTGCGCGGGCTGGTCTCCATTTGTGAGCTGGTGGGTGGGTTGGCTCCTTCAGTCACTCAGTCATGAGGCTCCCTCACTCGTGGGACTTGGTTGGACTCTTCCGCTTTGGCTCTCGGGCTCTGGCTCTTGCTACTCGGGACCTGGCCACGTATTGGTTGGCGGGTGGTGAGCAATTGTACGATTTATTTTCTATTATTGTATTTACTTATTATTAGTAGTATTGATAGTATTATTAACATCTCTGTTTTATTAATTTATGAATAAACCGGGTAACTGTTCCTCAGGAAATGGTATTAGTCTCAGGTTAACAGCATCTGTACTTGACCCATGTGTGTTATTTTCTCTGTTGTAGGAAAGAGTTAGAAAAAGAAGTAATTTATACCTACTTCATTACTTGTTCTCAGAGTTGTAACAGAAATGTGAATTTAATTTCTGAACACAAAGATTTCAAAATATTAGCAGTAATTGTAGACTGTGACTGTGATGACTGCTTGTTTTCAAATATGGCTATCCATTTTCCCTCAGAGTACAGATTTGTACAAAGTAAGCATGTTAACATAGCTGGGGTCGGTTGCCAGCTTTCAGAAAATTACTTCCACTGCTGAACTAACCATTCTTATTTTTTAAACAGAAATTTACTGAAATCACTGTAGCAAACCATTTGGTCTGTTTAACGGCTTTCTTTGAAGTACTATTGCTTCAAGCACCTAAAGCTAACGAATCGGTCTCTGAAAAACACGTTTGTTGTGGTTGGGGGAGCACCTTGCTTTTTAGCTTTTTATGGCATTGCAATCAATATTTTGAAGGCTAATAAGTGCAAGAAAGTAGTATAAGATCTGGTGTGTTCAAATGACCTCAAAGTCTAAGAATCCTGTTAAGAAGGCGAAGTATCACCAGCTTTATAGTAAAATCTCAGAATCTGGCATTTTTTTTTGTCTGTATAGGGTATGTATTCCTTTCCTTTCTGTATTCTGCTGCAGAAATTACAGATTTCTTAGGATGAGCTGTTTAGTTAGTATATGGCTTCAATAAATAAATGGAATTAACCTTTGTTATTTTACTTGGATTAGTATTTTG
>NW_010248086.1:14220-23574 GCF_000690775.1 Eurypyga helias
GAATTACTTTAATTTTAGAGAACAGTGTCAAACACTACGTATATGACCAGCTCTGATAATCACAGATGTCTAACCCTGATATCCCTGATGAAGGTGTAGGGTGCTATCTCTTACTGTTAACTTTGGAGGAAACAGTGTCTTTGACTCTTGAATTGATTTCTCTCCACAAAATTGCTGTGCTTTGATGGCAGATGGCCAAATCAAAACCACTTTAAAATTAAAATTTATGTTAAGATAGAACATTCAAGAACAAAAGTATTCATCCAGATCATACACATTTATTTCCTCCCCACACTTAAAGTATGTAGCTACTATCCTTTCCATCAGCCCAGCCTGTCCCAACCTTAAGCCTCACCCCATCTAGAGGCAAACCCACGTACGAAACTCCTGGATGGAAAAGCAGAAGTCTTTACAAAGGGTGCATTTGCAAAATAAAGGTGTGCAGATATAAAACATTGGGGACTACAAAATATATGTCGAAATACAGTGGTTTCTCTTTTGTCTGCATCAGGTGAATGCTGTCAGTTCACTGCTGCGAAGCAGACTTTACGCATGGTCTGAGTTGAAGTAGGAATGAAAAATAAAGACAGCCACAAAAAAGGCAACGTTGCTTTACGTTTATTTACTAATGCTTACAAAAGTTGTGAATGCATAGCAATGCTAAAAAATTACCTACTGCTAGAGCATCTTTTGAGACAAACCATAAGATGTAGCATGGAATTTTTAATGGAAAACAGAAATTGAGGGGGAAAAAAAAAAAGAGCTTTCTTCTCACATCCTTGTCTCCTCCAGTGGTCTGTTCATGAAATCTTGGATTGCCTGGTGTAGGGGTAACCATTTATTTATTGAAGCTTTCAAAGCTGTAATCCACCTAGAAGAAACGAAAAACCAACAACTGTCCTTGTCAAGCGCTATACATGAATTTTTATGTTCTTCAAAACGTGCCCTTTACAAATGTTGTTTAACATATCTTAACCCTGATTTCCAGCATACTGAAAATCTTTGTCCTTTGTTCTTTAGATGAAAACCCAAATCCTGTAATTAGTAGGCTTTAGACAAGAAGAACTACCGCTGACAGCTGTAGAATTTGGCTGGATTATGATGAGGGAAGGCACCTTCAGAACGTGATTTTATAGGCCGATTCGAGGTCAATGTTGCAAGTAAATCATTGTTGGGAATTAGGAGGATATACTTTCCATTATCTCTAGAGAGAGGTGCCATCGCTCTTCTGTTTAGTGTAATCACCCACACATCATTGTGAAAGGCAACGTATCCAGGTTTCCTTCTGAACCTTGCCAGCCAGCCTTGCCGTAGCTCCAGCACTGACAGCGGCAGAACTGGTGACTCACAGGTGCCAGCACATTGTACTGCAGCTTGACTAAATTTACAACTAAAGGGAAATCAGGGGGAACCAGTGAAAACAGAATGAAAAGCTGTCACTAGATCTTCCCAAGCTACGGCGTTCCTGCTTTCCTGAAGTCTGGCAAATAACATAAAATTTTAAAAGGTTTGTTTTACCTTTTGTTTTCATTTACATTCTCTGCACATAAGTAGAACGTTTTAAATTCTTCGGACGGAGGTTTGAGTTCAATTACAGATCTCTTGGACCCCAGAGACTGTTCACTCACAATATACCCCTGTAGGTAAAGGCCACCTGGACAGAATAAAATAGCATGGGTCATGTACATTTCAGATACCCTTTATGAAATTACTGCCAGTTACAAGTGTACAAACCATTATTGCAAGGTGGATTTTCAATGCCTTGTGTTGGATGTTTTGACAGAGTTGTACAGAATTTGTATATAAAATATTATTAAAAGGTGAAAGTTCTAGGTTTTTCTCTGAAAATTGTTTTGAAAATAGTGTAAAACACGCTTCCTGTCCAGCAAATTATCAACAATGTAGTTTTATTTAGCTTTTCATTAAATAAAAAGTGTCAATTTTTTTTCTAGATTTTATTTTTCCTTTCCTTTAAAAACTAGAGATATGAATTTGAATATTTAAAAAAAAAAATCCTAGAGTCAGCATTGGCTCCCTTTGCTGTCGTTAATAACTGGAACGTCATTGCACGCCACAATAGCTTGCTGTGAAGGAAAAGCATTAGACGGATTTTAGTCTTCAGGACATTTTGATTTTTTTTGTTTTGTTTTCTTTTGTTTTCCCCAGATGTCAATTCACTGCAGCAGTATATATGCTAACTTTATGCATACATGGTGAATAGCCAAAAAGACTTGTAGAGCTGATTAACTGCAGCAGAATGTTCCTATTATTGTCTTGGGGGGTCTGTATTTTATTTTTCTGGCTCTCACATTCAGTGACAACAGCATCAGATTAATGTTACAGCACTGAGAATGAAATGGGGGAGTGGGAATCTGTACTGGAATTGGAAAAAAACAATAGTTGGAATAACAAGAAAACACCATCGAATACAAGAATTTGTATGTAGTAGGATATTTAAACGCCAAAGCGACATATTTAGGAGCGTAGGCTTGTGTGTCATAAAGACATAATACTTAAATTTTGCCATTGCATCAATTCATTGCTTAGCTCTGGGCAAGCCTTAGTTTCAGTTCGATGTGGAGAGGGAATCACTGGCCATTTCATACGTATGGCCTTTGGCAGATGAAAAGTGCTGTGTAAGTGGTAAAGACTGCAACGGGGAATGCGACTTGCCTGATCATGTGGTAAGTATCATAAATCCTACGAAAACAGCTTTCCCTTTTGATCTGAGAGCTGGCTAATAAGTGCGAGTACACAGCATTTTGTTTCTGATTCTTCTGACTGCCAGCTTCCTGAGCACAGGGAGATCACATCTGCAGGTCCTGACCCATCCTCTCTCCCCGGGGTGCCTGTTGTTTTTTTTAAATACTGACTTTCAGAGAGTTGTGTTTGCAGGCTCTCCTCAGCCCCTGAAACTCAGCTCCTCGACCTGCTATCGACCCTGGCAGCCTCAGGCTGCTGCTGACCGTGGGAGGAAAGGCAAAGAGGATGGAGGAGAATGAGGTGGCTACTTTACAAACAGACACTGAGCCTGGTCTTCCTTCACTCACATGCACAGAACAGAGTGAGTTTGCTGATAAGAAGCTCGTTAATGGTTAAAGTTCTATTTGGAAACTGCAGTGAAACATTTCTGCTTTGACCATAGATTAAAATCCAGCAGCCATCCCTACCTTGGGCAGGAGTAGAGCGGAGAGTGGCATAGAAGTACAAACAGCCATCCTTCAGAATGCAGTAGTGCTGAATCCAGACATCCTTGCTTCTGTCCAGCTGGTGGAGCAGCCCCAGGCACTCCGGGTTTTTGATAGCCAAGGGTGGAAGTGTAGTGTTATGCAGAGTGACATCTACCCACACATGGTTCTGTAAAGTAAGCACGTAATGAAAAGCTCTGGTTAAGACCGTAAGGAGGACCTGCTAGTAAGAAAAGACACAGGCTCTAGTTCCCTGCCAGGAAATTAGCTTTTCTTGTGAAAATAATCTGAAAATCCAGCACTGAAAATGCAATTAGAAAAACCTACATTTGATGGAAAATATTGATCAACTTCTATTTTCTTCTTAAAATAATAACTTTTCTGCATCTATTTTGTTTTTCAGTACAAGTTTTCTGGTAGATCATTTCAAAGCTGTATGAAGAAGCTTTTTTTAAAAAAAAACTGTCTTGCTGATTGTCTGACTTCAGCAGACTTTACTGTGTATAATCTGGCAAGACAAGGTTCACCATCTACTCTCTGGGATCCAGAGAATATGTGGTAGTGTCTGAGGGCAGAATACAGCATCCAGACTTGCACAGAAATCCTACCACACACAAAATGTTTACAGATGTCTTCCCATCCTTTTCTGGAAAGCACAGTCTTTTTCATTACTAAAATTATCTTATTGTCATTTACAGGGGAAGAAAAAGCTCAACAAAAAAAAGCTCAAACATTGCCATTGTACAGGCTATTTGTATGACAAGAGAATCCAAAAAAGATCAGGAAAAAATAAACTGTTGTGTTGTAAGACCAAGCCGTCTAATGTGAGATTAAAGCATTTCTTCTTCCCTTTAAATCTGAGAGGTGATAGGAAATCAGCTTCTCCTTGACTGTTTTCCTTATCTGTAATACGCATTTTGAATTCTACATCAACCAGTGTCACTGCCATTTGAAATCCATGGGGAGAATGTGTGCAGTGTCAATAGCATCCTGTTTGTTTCCACAGGGGTTTTCTTTTGCATTTATTTATGGTATTTCTTTAGTATCCTGGACAAGGCAAGGATGCAGAAAAGACCTGGCACAATTCAGCTAGCTGTATTCTTTATTATTAATGGGAAACCTGCTGAGACTTTGTGCAGCAAAGTGCAGAAGAGTACTTCAGTATTACTAGGTGTACCCATAAAATAGTTATCCTTGCAGATTCATTAAGACGACATAGTCAGTGTATTGGACTGTTAAACCACTGTGTTGTGAGACCCACTGTAGCACACTAGCTGCTGCAAAAAGTCATTAACAGACAGCACAGCAAACAAAAAAGAAGGAAAATCATAGAATCATAAGCTAGAAAATAAGACTTAAAAGATTTAAAACATTGTCACATCCCAAAATGTTGCCACAAGGTTAAGTTTTCGCTGTGTTTCTGCAATCTTACGCAACATTTATTCTCTGTTACAGCTTTGCCACATGATACGAGGCTAGTTTAATCTTGTTTCAAAGCAATCTGCAACCCCCAACTTGATTTTTAAAGCCTACTCTGAAGACCAAGCGAGTTTAATTAAACAAAACCTATCTTTTTCTACTCAACTGAATGGGAAGTCCAGTTAGAAGAAAGGAACAGATGTACTGTTCATTAAGAACTGACATTAGGCAATGAAAGCAACATATGAAATAAAATATTTCTTTCAGAAAAGGATATTCTTTGCTCAAAGACAAAACAAAAAAGATAAAGCTGTCAAAAATAAGATGCATTAATACAGAAAGGAGCCAACTTCCTGTGTGCGAATGGGGGAATGCATGAGAGATCTTCCTGTACACATAATGTTGTAACTTTTCAGCCAACAAGTTATTTTTGCATGTTACACTAAAGAATGACTCTTCTTATGTGTTTTCTTTTGTCTATGTGTGCCTTTATCCTCCTTTTTGGCTCAGGCTATATTTTGTTTCTGTTGGCTAAAGTACACACTTTAAATGGTTTAGTTTATTTTTGGTGTTTTCAAGTATGTGGATTCCTTCACATTCTTTTAAGAAACAGTGCCAGGTAGAATGTACTTGGAAACAAATACAGTTTTGCATCTCATCTGAAAGCTGAAGCCAAAAGCAACATATGTTTGATCAATCTTATTTCAGTGGAAAAGGAACTAAAGTAACAATAAACACTTCCTTTCGCTAAAGCACACTGCTACAGGAGTCACTCATGTGCCCTGAGCTGGGAGGAGGAGGAAAGTTAATTTTTTTTTTTCTTCTTCTTCACTGCATTAATGCAGGTCATAATTTGTAATTACAATTTTCTGATTATTGATGATTTTGATTCATCTGAGAAAAAGGTAGACGTCGGTACTTACTCTGCGTTTGAGCCTCACATTCTTTATCCTAAAACCCAAGCTGGTTCAGTAGCTAAACCTTTTTTAAAAAAGCTTTTATAGATAAACAGCATATTTTTATAAAGGTGCTCTGCCTACAGGAGTAAAGAATGTGAATCTGTGAATCATGGGGCCAGGGAAGGGCAGGGTAAAGTGGCTCTGACCTCTATGCTTCCAACCTTGGAAGTACTAAAATTAGCTTGCAGTTCCCAGTTTGGGGGTCAGACAGGGACTGTTCATATTAAATTATGTTGGGCTGAGCAAGGTCTTTCTGTAGCAGCTCAAGATCAGTTATGGCAATGTTTCTCTCAGCCATGGAGGCCAGCAGAGTCTAGCTGTATAGAGGCAAAGATAAGTCAAAGTTTAGTAGTCAACTGACCTTTCTTTATCTCTGGAAATGTGGAAACAAGATCTCAGCACCATGCCCTACCTCCCACCCCTTCACCCCCCTTTGAAGATTCTGTTGGAAAAATCAGGTAGCTTGCAACCAAGACAGACTGGCAGGAAATACTTGAGAAGATACAGCCCTTCTCTCCCTTTACACCAAACAGCATTACCTGGGACAGAACATGTGGTTGTGAGAGTCATCTCTTCCTTTCCTCCCTTCCCACTACGCTCGTTTTAGGTTATGTTTCTGAACCAGCTTAAAGCTGCTGATATCTGGAGAGGAAGCTTTTTGATTCATTGCACCATACGGCAGCAAACCATATTTGCTGAGTCACAATATGTCTGTGCTGTAATGTCTTTTAGACTGGAGCTGGTTCATGTTCCAGCAGCCCAGACCAAAGTACGCTGCTGCCATGTTGCTGTCTGCACCTGACCACCACCATCATCCACTGCCTCTCCATCTTCTGCACAAGCTGCTTTACACGTTTCTCATATACATAAAGCATTACCTGATGGACAGGATGCACTGCTTTATCCATAGCCTCCAGCCACCTATAATATGACAAAAAATCAGAATAGCTTAGTCTGGTAGAGCAGAATAAATGTGCTTCACTGCCTCTTTGAACTCTGACATAAACAGTACTAGAAGGGATGTTTAGTTTTCAGGACACTTTCAAGGTAGAAAAGTAGTGGATTAAACCTAAATAAACACTGCAAACTCTCAGAAAAACAAGTTTTAAAGCTTGCTGGGTAACTGTTGTAACAAATTAAGGCAATATTACAAAAAAAGGGAATCTTTATTTTTTTAATAAGTTCAACATGTCAGGCTACATGATCATTCTTCTTGTGTGTCTTTGTTATGACGTACATAAAAAATTTGTGGGAAACAAAGACTCCTGAAATTGTAGACTACAGAAGAAAGCAACCTGTTCGTTGGCAAAGTTATCATTTTTGTGCTATGGATAGTTCAGAATTCGGTAGTGGAAAATGCTCTGATATTACTATGGTGCATGGCATGTTAAAAGAAGGGTGGATGAATACCAAATGTCATCCTACTTCACAGTGTTATATTTTTGATAATTCAAAATAAAACAAAGAGGAAAATAAGATTAGATTTTAGTACATTTTGGAATTAAAGCCTAGGAAGTTGTTCCTTTGTTGTTCTGGGTGATTTTAGTCTCTTTGTTTTGACAGTTATAGTATTTGGGATACACAAAAAGAATATTTTTTAATTCTAACTCTAAATCAAAGCCAAACTCATTGCCTCTTATCAGAACCAATATGTTTTTGCGGCATACTTGCATTTTACGATACTAAAATGAATATATGACAAAATGACAGCAGAGGGAATAGGAGGTGGGATTGTATTTATTACTAGCACTGTCCTTGTTTGGCAGAAGAGACATCATTCATGTGAAACAACCAAGAAGCAAGTTTACATCCACAGGAAGAATTACACTTCTATTTGATGTAACAGAGGGTGAGAAGGCTTGAGGATATGGGTGAAGATTTTTTCTTGAGATTAATCAAGAATTCAGGGGGATCATGAGTAAGGTACAAACACTAAAGACTTCATGAAAAAAAATTCATCAGAAAAACTATAAGGCTGAAAAACAATTTTTGAAACTTCTGCAAACGAAAATTAGAAACACCATATTCCCATAAGTAGCTGACAGACTGGGTTTTTTTTTTTCTACTGATCGAGGCAGGTATTGTGAACATCCTCCAAAAATTCAGGCTCTCTCTCCCCAGACCAGAATAACAAAACTGACCCCGTAACATGAAAGATTACTTACCTCTTCATTTCTTGGTTGGAAGTTGCACAGAAGTAGAAAATCCTGTTTCCATTTTGAGGTATGCATTTAAAAACAAATGGTTTACCCAGACTGGTGTCAACACCGATTTCTGCTCCTTCTAGTTTTGTTACTTCCAGGGGTCTGCACTTCCCTTCATCCTACAATTACAGAGTGCCAAAGTTGAGAACTAATTTGAAACTGGGCCCTGTGAGATGGGCATAAACTCAGGGAATGTTCAAAGGTGCAGGAGCTGGTGATAAGCTCTTATGCTTTTGAAACTATTCCAATCATCACATGGTTTTACTGATCAGCAGCCCCAGGAAATACAATGCAGTCACGAAAGATAAACAAGTCAAACAACCTCTAGATTTGCATGTCTATTTTTGCGCTCTTAATTGGTTTTGGTTCATTAGAAGTCATATCTGCTCGCAGAAACCTACTAGGTATTTGTGTATGTTCCAACTTCCGAGGGTGCAGCTGAGTGAGAGTGGGATTTTCAAAACGCGCTGAAGAATTCAGGATCCTGAGCCTCTTTACTAAGCCATGCTGCTTGCAGTCTGGGTTTATGCTGACACCTTACCTTCTATGTGCAGAGACAGGGAACAAAGGCTTGCATTCAGAAAACAGTGAGCATCGTAAAGGATGAATTTCAGTTCTTTGCAAAGTTGCCCTAAAAATCCTTATGTTCATATTCATTACAGACAACGTTCAGTGGAAATTATTTCAAAACCTTTTGAACCCATATTGTTCCTGATTGAGTTAAAGCTCTTTGAGACTGAAGGGCACAGTCAGTGTCTTTCTCTGTGGTGAGTTGTAAGAAGCCACTAAGCTCCTTAATGTAAGGAGGTAGGTGAAGCCGTTCCTCCCTTCACCTTCCCAGCTTGGCTCCCCTCAAGCACAGTTCTGAGTCTTAACTCAAAACAAAGGTGCACACATCTGGACAGTGAACTCTAGCTGTGTTTCAAACAATATTCCTACACACCCTGCTTTGAAGAGGTATGACTGGAACTCTAACAATTGCATCAAATTTGGCAGGAATAAAATGGGAGACCTGAGTCAATGCTGGGACATATGAAGAGTGTTAGTGCCTTTTGCAAAATACACAGATGGTGGAGTCTCATAGAATAAAATCAGTCGATCATCAGTTAATTAAACATTGTCAGTAGGAGCTGAATTGTAAATGCCCCATGTAATTTTTTTAATTAGCCTAAAAATAAACATACATATCCTTCCACAAATAAAATACGCACATGTGATAAGAGACAGTTAAATGCTTGCTGGTATGCTCGTTGGCACATGTAATTATCGCTTTGTTATACATGAACTTTCTGCAGGAACAAAATAACCCCTAATACTGACAAACAGTGTAAATAAACATTTGTGAATGCATTTCATAGATTCTCCTGCTTTCTCCTTTTTAATTTTTTAAAAAAATGCAAAACTAAAGTCAATACAAAAGATGAAAGCACGCCTGAAGGTCGTCAGTGCTGCGTGCCCTACTTTACTTACAATGCCTTCAGACACAAAACTGCATTGTAAAGGCAGCATAATTAAAATACGTCTTCAGGCTCCAAGTCTCATTCCCTGCGTGAAGAATCTACCCTAGGTTCATGAAGTGTTATT
>NW_010248086.1:23588-27716 GCF_000690775.1 Eurypyga helias
GCTGACTGTCCTGGCCTGCGGGCAGTAGGCCCTGCAGATCCTGAAATGGTGGTGTGACCACTACTATTGCACACCCCTATAAACTCTTTTTACAAACACTTTCTGTGCTGTCTAGAATGAATGCACATAGAGCTCTGCAGCATCAAGAATCATTTATGTCCACTCCATTTCAAATGAATACATCCAGGAAAGGAATAAGATGGATTAGAGGCAACCGAAGTGATACCAAATGTCCTTCCCTGACTACTAGGCAGCCATGGTGCTCTAATTCTCATAACCAAGATGTAAGGGGGATTTCTTTCTGCTCATGTGGCTTTCATGAATAACATCTTGAGAACATTCCTTTGGCAAATACCCCTTTGTTACAAAAAGTGCCAAAGGTATATTGCTTTAAAAATAATTACGAAAGTAATTTCTTATGCCTGTGACTGGAGAGTAACCCACTGATGATACTGCCCCTATGGAACCTAGTATAACTATGTGATGCTGCTTGAGCTGATGATATGTATTTGTACAGACTTTAAATGAACTAGCTCAGATTTTAGCTACTCCTCTTTCATCCTGCACCTAAGTAAAAAAGATTTTTTGTTCTCTCAGCGCTGCTATCAGCTATTTCATGGATTCTTGGCAGTCTCCAGTACCTAAAATGGATGAAGTCCTCCGTGTGGAAGGCAGAAAACTTAAGCTGCTTTTGTAAATACTATTCTAAGTACAACAGAAACATCTGAACTAACCCTTCCCTTGCTGCTAATTTTCTTAAGATGGCCTCAGGGGAAGTGTTTCTGTAAAAAAAGGAAAATATTAGACAGTGTATAATTATGAGAGACTGAAATAAGGGAAAAATAAGAATGGAAAAGTAGATGTCTCCTTTCTTTGTTGTATGAAATCATCATTAAGGTAGTGTATGTAGCCTGGGTGTTCACAAAACAGTCCTAATTATTTGGTGTCATTTATACAAATGACATTCAGAGCATCTCCTGAATGATTCACGGTGTTCAAAGAATTTTGTGTGAGCAGTTATATTTGCTATTGTAGTTAAGCTTCTTTGTCTATTAGAAAGGAGAAGCTGCAAAGATACATGAACATTTTATGCTGTTTGCAGTAAAAGAAATCAAAATCAGCAACAGCAATAACTATGAAAAGATTAAAGTACACAAGAGAATGCAAGTACTAGGAAAATAGAATAAAACTAACTTTACAGAAAGCAAGATCAAATACTAGAAGAAATAACAGAAAAAAACCCTAAAACACAACGTGAAAACTGAGACAGAAAATGAACTCTTTTTTATTTTTGCTTCTTATTTCTCATTTGCCTAACTTTCTTCGTCACAGCTGACATGGCCACAACCCTCCCTGGCACCCAGGGTTGCAGTATTTTCACCATCTGCTGTTTTCTGTTTTTTTCTGGTAGGCTTATTATTCAGGTATTTAGGAAATTACATCTAGAGCCTGTCTGCATTTCTTCTTTGCCATGTGCACAATGGTGCAGAGAAGGGACTAAGGCTTTTACCTTGTTTTCCCCTACATCTTTTTCTAGATGGAACTCTAGACTCCACAACCGTTTGCATGGCATTTTTCACCAGAACTTATTTAGTTTTTCATTTTGGTTTGCTTTAAACAATTTACTTCTAAACTAGAGAGAGTAGAAACATACTGAAGAACAAGAAAACAGGGGAAAAATATGTAAAAGCTCTAATTTGAAGAATTCAATCATCCTACACCTAACTGTACTGGCTGGCAGACAGTGTACAATCAGGTGGTTTAGTGATGTGATCAACCTTCACATTCAAGTTTGTTCTTTTGCCGAGGTTGAGTAATTTGCTGCAATTAATTGCACAAAAGGTAATGAACAGTTTGAAGGACCAAGCCTCACAGGAAGAGTTACTGAATGGATTAAAATTTTGAACAACTTGAATCAGGTCAAATAGCATACCTGATTACGACTCTTTCTCTAGATAAAGGTATGCAATCTGTTAGTAGGCCAAAATTAACTTGTGTATCATATCAGCGAGTACTATTTCTCATTTATTAATAGAAATATTACTGTGGAAGTGCTGAAAGCCTTGGATTCAGCAGCTGCTTAAATGTAAATTGAAAAATATATCCTGGAGCCATGGAAGTAATGGAAAATGTAGAGAAGAAATCAGACTGCATACCAGCTCTAAATAATGCGGCAACTCCCAGACCATGATGATAAACATCCAAGCAAGAAGGAAGAACAAATAGAAGCAGTATCTTTATGAGCAATGGCTCAGACCTAGATCTATTTATAGCTAAGCCTTTTATATAAAGTGCTTAGGCTTAGCGATGAACACACAGGCTTGCTCAAGAGAACAAAAGACTGAATCTATGTCATAGATTGAAATTATGTGACGGGTCCACACAGGGCAGGCAGGAGATTTCTTTCTTGGTGTAATAATTGGACTCGGTATATACCACAGAAATTAAAATAATTTAAAAACATTTTATTTCTCTCTACTAGGAACAGTCTGAAGGGTGAACACAAGCAACCAGAAGCATGTGGTGTAGTGTCTGAGTTGCAAATTTTTTGTAAAAACACCCTCTGTAAAATGCCCTGTTCCCATCCATGTACAGACAAGACAACTGTAGAAAGAAAAGGGAACTTTTAAATCCACATTTAAATTTTCTCTCTGCACTTAGGGAGGGGTCTCACTTGTTCTGTGAGGTCTGGGGGCAGAGTGATGTGTCTTGACGTGGACAAAGGGTAAACAGAAGAGTGGTATACAGCTGATCAGGAGTGTAAATTCTGCTGTTGCATCTTACTTGGAATAAAAAGAAATAGCAAAATGTAATACAGTTTCAAGGTGTCCGAATAAGGCTGAGACTGAGAATGGAATGATTTATAAACACAAATATACTGTAATAGACACAACTAAGGAACATCCATTTCCTTCAGAGACACCAATAATTAAAGAATATTCAATGAGGAAAGCATTCTGCTGTTGAGAAAAAGTGAAGGTTATGGATCCCTTTTGAATGTAAACGGTATTAGTATAATGTGTAATTATCTGAGCAATACTTAATTGCCAGTGTGCTGGCTGCATTAAAGTGCAATGAAGAAAGAGGGCAAGATTCTGTTGAGCTGGACTGGCTTCATAAGGGAAACAGGAATCTGACCTAGCATCTGATCATTTAGGTGATGTAATAGCTGTTTACCAGGCTGGGGTCTAATTGCTTTTGGATATGAAGAAATGCACATCTTTGTTCCCACTGCCCTTGCCTCAGCTCTGAGAAACTTTGCCTTAGTCACTCATTCTATGCCTGAGGGCTTCCTAGAGGCATTAAACTTGTGAGCGTAGGAAATGCAAATCGTAATTCTTTTTTAAACTGACATTATTATATATAATCACAACGAAGACTGACAAAAACCCCATCCCTCCCCTTCACGGCTGTCACTGTGTTCAGTGAGAGTGCTTCTGCAGAGTATGCGCTGTAGTTTTCTTACAGCATATTTCAGAACGTTACAACTGTGAACTATCACGAAGGCCATTTCTCTGAGGTTTGGGCTACACATGAAGATAAACTTGCTCTTTATTTACAGTTCAGTCTCTTGCTACATCTGAATCTCTAAAGCATGCTCTTATTTACTCTCAGGACAGCAGTTTCCTACTTAACTACTCTTTCCAACTTAACTGCTCCTAATTCCTCGTAATCACAGTTTCTTCTTTGAACTTTCATACTTTGAGTTTAGACAAAATTCTGTCAGCAAACTTATAGTCTTTAGACATTTATAACTAATTACTATTGTTCCCAATCATTCTTAGCTGAGGGACATGAGTAGGGAAATGGAATAAATGACAAATACAAGGATCTGACAGACAGAGTCGATTTGTCTGTAATCCATCAGTATCCAATACCAGGAAAGAATTCTGCAGGGGAGATACATTGCTAACACTGTCCTGTTTGAAGCTGGTCACCTATATAACTTCTCCTACACCATAACCTTAATGATGTTTAGTTTGCATTTTCCTTTTCAGGTACAAGATTAGTTATTTGTCTCATTAACCGCTTTCCCAGGTTTATGGCAAAGGGACAGGAAATAATTCCTAGAAACACAGAGGAGCTAGGGCATTGTTACAAACATGATACTGTCCCACATGACATCCT